>NC_053022.1:250704451-250740953 GCF_003073215.2 Triticum urartu | reverse complement strand
TCTCTTCCTCCATATATACAGCCCTTAGGGCGTCGTTTAGACTTTGGGTTTTGTTTAGATTAAAAGTTCGCCATAGCTGCAACTTCACGTACTTCGTTTGTGTCCAACGACCAGACCAAGACGTCACAGAACCCCACCTTGATCAATAAAGCTTTCATCTTATATTCGCAATATCCAGATTGCAATCTCAGTTTCTTGCTTGTTCTTCGTTTGCTCGCAGGAAACAGGTCCTCGTGGTCAGGTTGATCGTGCTCCGGCGTGGTCAATAACCCCTCGGAAGTTGGTTTAGCGATTGCTAAGGCGCGACGTCTCGCACGTTCGTAGTCGGATCGTCAAGGTCGACTCCCATAGAAAACGATAGCCACCATCTCATCGAAACATCGCGACACCTTTGCCTCTATCACCTCTACCAATTCCTTACCAACCATGGGAAGACATTAGCATGGACTTTGTACTCGGTTTGCTTAGGACTCGACATGGGAAAGATTCCATATTTGTCATTGTGGACCGTTTCTCCAAAATGGCACATTTTATTCCTTGCAACAAGATAGACGATGCTTCACATGTTGCTAATCTCTTTTGTAGGGAAATATTGTGTCTCCATGGTGTGCCAAAGACCATCGTCTCGGACAGCGACGTCAAGTTCCTTAGCTACTTTTGGAAGACCCTCTGTGCCAATCTCGGAATCAAGCTACTCTTCTCCATGGCGTACCATCCTCAAACCGATGGCCAAACGGAGGTGACAAACCACACACTCTCCGCTCTACTTTGAGTACTCATCAGGAAGAACATCAAAGAGAGGGAGGAGTTTCTACCCATCGCTCAGTTCGCCTACAACCGAGCAAGACACTCAACAACTGGCAAGTCCCCTTTCGAGGTCGTCTACGGATTCAACCCTTTGTCACCATTGGATATTCTCCGTCTACCACTCCAAGAGCGCATCAATTTGGACGCAAGTGCACGAGCGACCCATCTCAAGAAGGTGCATGAAGATACAAGAAACACCATCGAGCGCCAAGTACAACGCCTTGCGACCAAGCTCAACGTCAACAAGCTCCTATGATATTCAACATTGGAGACCTCGTGTGGCTACACCTTGTAACGCCCTCGATGCGGCTATATCTCACGCGTGTCGAAGCACGACTTAGAGGCATAACCGCATTGAAAGCAATGTCGCAAGTGAGGTAATCTTCGCAACGACCCATGTAATGCAATAAGGGAAAAAGGTACATAGTTGGCTTATAATCGCCACTTCATACAATACATGAATAAAGCATTACATCATCCAGATACAATCAAGGTCCGACTACGGAACCAAAATAAAAGAAGACTACCCCAAAAGCTACACAGATCCCCGATCGTCCCAAATGGGCTCCACTACTGATCAACTGGAAAGAGAACAACATAACGAACACGATCTTCATCGAGCTCCTCCTTGAGCTCGGTTGCATCACCTGCACAAATTCATTGGCACCTGCAAACTGGTTTTGGAAGTATCTGCGAGTCATGGGGACTCGGCAATCTCACACCCTCGCGATCAAGACTATTTAAGCTTATAGGAAGGGTAAAAGGTATAAGGTGGAGCTACAGCAAGCACTAGCATGTATGGTGGCTAACTTACGCAAATGAGAGCGAGAAGAGAAGGCAAAGCACGGTCGAGAATCTAAGATCAAGAAGTGATCCTAGACTACTTACGTTTAAGCATAACTCCAACACCGTGTTCACTTCCCGAACCCCGCCGAGAAGAGACCATCACGGCTACACACGCGGTTGATGCATTTTAATTAAGATAAGTTTTAGGTTTTCTACAACCGGACATTAACAAATTCCCATCTGCCCATAACCGCGGGCATGGCTTTCGAAAGTTCAAAACCCTGCAGGGGTGTCCCAACTTAGCCCATCACAATCTCTCACGGTCAACGAAGGATATTCCTTCTCCCAGGAAGACCTGATCTGGCTCGGAATCCCGGTTACAAGACATTTCGACAATGGTAAAACAAGACCAGCAAAGCCACCCGAATTTGCCGAAAAATCCCGATAGGAGCTGCACATATCTCGTTCTCAGGGCACACCGGATTGTCCAAGGTTCTGGTAGGCTAGCCCAAAGTTGCCCCTGGTGGCCACCGGCAGTTGACAGGTTGGACCAACACTCAGAGTAGCACTGGCCCGAGGGTTTAAATAAAGATGACCCTTGAGCCGGCCGACCCAAGGGAAAGAAAAGGCTAGGTGGAAAATGGTAAAACCAAAGTTGGGCCTTGCTGGAGGAGTTTTATTCAAGGCGAACTGTCAAGGGGTTCCCAGTATAACCCAACCGTATAAGGAACACAAAATCCAGGAACATAACACCGATATGACGGAAACTAGGGCGGCAAGAGTGGAACAAAACACCAGGCATAAGGCCGAGCCTTCCACCCTTTACCAAGTATATAGATGCATTAATTAAATAAGAGATATTGTGATATCCCAACAAAATATCCATGTTCCAACAAGGAACAAAACTCCATCTTTTCCTGCAACTAACAACGCTATAAGAGGGGCTGAGCAAGCGGTAACATAGCCAAACAACGATTTGCTGGGACAAGGTGGGTTAGAGGCTTGACATGGCATATGGGAGGCATGATAAGCAAGCGGTAGGTATCGCAGCATGGGCATAGCAAAAGAGCGAGCAACTAGCAAGCAAAGATAGAAGTGATTTTGAGGGTATGGTCATCTTGCCTGAGATCCCACAAGGAAGAAGAACGAGTCCATGAGGAAGACAAACGTACGTAGCCAACGTATCCTCACAAACGCGACGTTATCAGAACTAACGCGAAGAAGCAACACCGGAAAGAAGCAAACAACATAGTAAACAACCATCACATAAACATGGCATGATGCATAATCAAATATGATGCATATCCGGTTTAATGAAGCATGGCATGGCAAAATGCACAAACAATCCTACAAATTAAGTGGAGCTCAACATACAACTCCGTTGCATATTGAAAAAACACCACATTCAAGTTATTTAGTTCGATCTCGGTTATGTACCCAACAATATTAAATGTAGTTAAACATGTTAAGATGTGAAACATAAAGGAATTATCTATCTAAACAATTTAAATGGGGCCGGATATAGCTAACAACAAATCCGGTAAATCCCCATATGCATTTAGCAAATTAATACAAACAACAATTTAAACATTTTAATTGTTGTTATCATGATGCGGATGACATGTGCAAGTTTATGCAATTTTTACTAACAGTTGTCAAGAGCATTATGAAGCACTTGTCACCGTGGCGGAAACGAAAGGGGTGCCACGGCAACGAATCCGAAAATGATGCCACGGCAACATATCGGTTCCGGTAGCTCACGGAGATACCGGTGCAAAACGTGGTGTGGCTGGAGCGGAATAACTAGATATGGTGGGGTGATCCCGGTTACCAGGTGTCCCACGAGACGACGGTATGGCAACGGGGAACATGCAAGAAACATGTTGGGCACGTGCAAACGCGATCATCTCATTCAACACATACATCCGTTCACGGGCGGTCGTCTCGGGGTTATACCTTCGAAGCGTGCAAGCGGGACGGTTCAGGTTCGGGTTCAGGTTCGGGTTCGGTGCAAGTCGAGGAAGTAGGCGTTCTCGCGATGATGGTCGTACACGACGCGTTGTGGAAGTAGTTGTACTCGCGGACTTTGGCGGCGGTAGTCATTCAGGGTCTTGGCGGTTCGTCATGTAGCCGTACATGTTCGACGTGGTACACATTTCGAAGTCGTGCATGTCCCGTAGATGTTCAGGGTCACCGTGAGGAACTTGTCGAATCCAGGGTCTCAGTCGTCGGTAGTGGTACACGTTTCGAAGGGGTACTTGGGGTCTTCGAACTTGCCGGTTTTGTCAACTTGAAGGGGTACTTGGCATATCCATGTACTTGGCGTTCCAGTGTGGTAGTCGAACTTGACGGATCCGAGAGCTCCGGGCATCGTGGTACTTTGCGTGGAGTTAAACCTCAGACCGCCATTCATTGGAAACGAGCTGCACCAGGGAAGTTTAAGGCAGCGGCGGTAGCAACTGGGTTGACCGAAGGGGACGGCTCAGACAAGAGCTTCTCTGCCCAGGGAGGAGGCACAAGTGATGCAGAGCTGCAGGAGGAACTTCGCCATGAGCAGAGGCGTACGGTTTTCGCGTGGAGATGGAGCCGGGGTAGGGGTCCGATGAGGTAGGTGTGCGGAGGTGGGCGCACCAGTGTTGCCGCACAAGGGCAGTAGCGAGCTTGCCGGCGTCAGGGACGAGGGCGGCTCCTCGGGGCTTCCTGTTACAGAGACGAGAGAGGGAGGGATTTGAGTCGGGAGAGAGAGTCAAAGAGAAAGGGAACCATGGGAAGAAAAGAGAGGTGCAGCAGGGGCATCCTGGTCCGCTGGGCTACTCTGACGAGGTGGAACTCCGATGCGGCACCCGGAGGCGATGGTAGTGAAAGAAACAGAGGCGGGGACGGGGCCCTGCTGGCGAGATCCGGCCAGGAATGGGCGAAGGCGGCGGAGGCCTGCCGGATCAGGTGGTGGAGATGAGGAGGTGGAGCTCGGGCGCCGTGGTTGTGGCTCGGGCGGTGAGGACGTTAGGTGGAAGGAGGGGAAAGGAGACGAGCGAGAAGAGAAGACCGAGAGATGGTTGCGTGTGCGTGCGGCGCTCTCCTGGCAGCGCTGGGAGGAACGAAAGAGGAGGAGGGGTTCGAGGGAGATGTGGGTTGAGGCTAGGGTTAGAACTGGTGGGGGTCGGCTGGGCCTATGGGCCGGCGCGGGAGGTCTGCTGGCCTCGCTGCGTGTGGCCTAGGTGGGCTGGCGCGAGAGTGGGCCTAGGAAGGCCCAGTTGGGCGGAGGATTGGGTCTAGAGAGGCCTGCTGGCTAAGCTCTCTCTCTCCCTTAATTTTTTTAACTATAAAAAGAAAAGAAACTTGAAGAAAAGCCGAGAGGGATTGCAGTGGAGTTTGTACATGAAGTAAATTTTCTAAGAGTCACAAAAATGAGCCTGATCCAAGAAAAATGGAAATGAACACGTGGGTGAAGTTTGAAACGACCTCATTTGAATTTAATTCAAATGGTTTTGCATAGGAAGTAGGTGATAGGGAGGTCCAAAAATGTTGAGGTTTTTGGTGGAGCTCCGGAATAAGGTAAAAGAATTATCGACAAAGTTGAGAGTCAAAAATCGGAAGAAGAAAATGTCAAGGATTTATCTTGCAAGTGGGTTGTGGATAATTCCAAATTAATGGAATACTTTATAATAGCTCCCTAAAATATTGGGAGGATATGTTATATAGAGAAATCACCATGTGAGTTCCCTCAATTTAAATAGATCAAAAGATCTATGCAATTTTATTTAGTTGAGTTTTAAAACGGGTTGCATGATGCAATGCACATGATGCAAAGATTAATGCAACAGACGAAATAAATCGCACAACGAATCTCGGAAACCCTGGAAGGACTCTGAAGCTCCAGTCTTGGGGTGTCACAACACTCCACCACTACGAGAGGATCTCGTCCCGAGATCTAGAATGGCACCGGAGGGAAAACAGAAGAGAAAGAGAAGAGGTAAAATTAAGTTGCTTCTTTGACAAACGAGTGAAACCAAAGAACCTTGCGAGGTTGAACAAATAGAAATACAGAATACAATGAAGATGAACAAATTTGAAACACTCCGTTAGAAAAGAGTAACAAGGAACATTACTAGAACCTTATAGGTAGAAAGACATAAGAAAAGGGTTGCAATGGACAAGAAGTACATGCAAGCACTCTGGTAGAAATGAGATGTACAAGGAACGATAAGGATCAATTACGACAACAGTCCAGTTGGAAATGGAAGGTAAAGAATATGAGCTTGGCAAAATGAAAGCACTTTGATGAGAGTCTGGTTAGAAGAGGAATGATAGACACAACACTCCGGTTAAACAAGATAGAGAAGGAATACGAATGATATAATTTGGGCAGCAGTCCGAATGAGAAGGGACGCAAAACTTGATAAGATGCGAGAACTAGAATGAAGGACACGACACTCTGGTTAAATGGGTAAGCAAGAAAAGAACACGATCCTCACCATTCGAGATGATGAGAGAAAAGAGCGACATCACAACGCCTCCGGAAGGTATGAGAGGAAGGAATGGAATGAATGGAATTGAAAACAACATCTTCTACCTCAAATGATCTTGCAAAAGCATCTTTAAGAGAAGGTCGAACGGAGTTTTTGGAAAACCAACACTGAAAAGAGTAAGCTTGATATGGACTTATAGAAAACATCTCAAGATTGTGAGGTGACAACCTGCCACTAACGGAAACCATAAATTGGATTGATATGAACAAGGAGACGAGAAGCTTATATCACCGGGAGGATGAAAGAAAAAACTTGGGTCATTTATGAGCACCATAAATAGCAACAATCCTTCGGGAAAGCTTTAGGTGAAATATAACCCAAAATAACTCCAACGAAGTGATTGATGGATTAAGAAGAGCTCATGCTCGAAGAAATTAATGGGTTTCACTATCTCATTCTTGACAACTGTTGAAACATGACACACGAAGGGAAATTGTCAAGAGTGACATCACACCACCTCAAAAGATAAGGTAGAAAGAATTGCACTCCGGATTGCAAGAAGAAGAATACTTGAGATCCTTAGAAAAGAATCTCAATGAACACTTGGAGAAGGAATTATTTCCTTGATGAACCATCATGTAGAACATCCATGAAGAACTCCGGTAACAAAAAGGATGATGAAGACGAAAGGAAAAAGAAGTTGAAAACATAAGGTGAAGCCTTGCGATGATTTAAATGGAGCTTCGCGACAAGATAAAGTGGAAACTTGGAACTCCGGAAAAGAAAGATGAGCAAAAGAAACCAAGAATTTTTCAATGAACCTCCGGAATAAGGAATTAATCACTTGGATGAACAAGAATAAGAATTATGTTATGCTTGTCCTTCATCAATTAAATTGATGATAAACAATGGATTTGGCACAGTACTTATTCCCGTTGCAAAGGATTGAAGAGAGATATAGCATAAACTAGAGAAAGGTCTTCCACGAACCACCGGTAGGATTGGAAAGAATGAATGAATTGATGTGATAAACAAGGAAGAGAAATCTTGAACGAACCACCGTAAGAATTGAAAATGAACGAAGAAAATGAACACATCAGCTGGAGGAATTGGAAAATGAGCAAAGATACTTGAGAGAATTTAGATGCAAGTGAACGAAGATATCCCGAATTGATTAGAGAAAACTTGAACGAAGCACCGGTAAGATTTGGAGAACGAGAGCTGAAAGCTGAGAATGAATAATCCCAAAATGATGGTCTTTGGAGAATCAAACTAAAAAGAATCTTGAATTGCTCCGGAAGGATGAAAAGAATTGTCACAATTGAAAACAATTATGAGAGGATGGTAACAATCTGGAATCACGAAACATCGAGAGAATGGACAAGATTGAGAGAGAAAAATCACCTTCGGTCTTCAAAATTCGAGAATGATGACGAGAAACACCACCATGAATTGTTGAGGCACTCCGGAATGAAAATTAGAAAGGTTGAGCCAACGATGAAAAGAAATTGCAAGCTCTTGGAGAAAGGCATTTGACTAATGATAAACCATTCTTACGTCAAACTTCGAAAAGAAATTTGAGGATAGTTCCGGGAAAAGAAGAAGAGTCAGGTAAGATCCTGGAAGAAGACCTGTGGGTTAGGGCCCACTCAAAAGAAACACCGTTGAAAAGATTTAAAAGAGAGATTGCATCGGTTGAATTAAATGACTTGACTGAGATAACATCCTCGAAAGAGCTTGAACGAAAAAAACAGAGTGGAAACACGAAACTTCTGAGCTATCTTCAGCACTCCGGAACAAATGAATAACGAGAAGTGGATTATTAAGAGGTGCATCGCATGGGAAAGCATTTGAAACGAGTTAAAGGATATGATCAACACCAAAAGCTTGAATTGAAATCCACCGGAGAAGAAAAAGAATGACGAATGATGAACTTGAAGCTTCGTTAGAATCTTCATGAGAACCATCGGATAAGAACATTGAAAGAAAAGAATGAAGAGACTTCACACAAATAAAAGGATACATGATTAAGAAATCTGAATCCTTGAAGAAAAAGGGTGGGTGGGCGAGAAAACAAAGACAACTTGGGGGCGAATGAAACAAACAACGTTGAGAAGAAATGATAATAGATCTTGCAAATGTTGACAAGATTGGATCCACTTGAAGAGGAGCACACCAGTTGAAAAAGGATTGACATGACAAACTCAATTATCATGAAGGATTAGCATCCACATAGATATATGAGAAAACTGCTTAGGAAAGGTATGGAATCAACATTTGACTTCGAAGCAACTCGAATACCACAACTCAAAACAAAACAAGGATTGGCTTGCAAAATAAGACGGAACAAACAAATGATAGAGATTTCGTCCGAAGTTTTCGTGGTGGGGCCTACACGGGCTCGATCGTACAGCACCATCATGTACAAGCTAGTGCACATGACATACGAAGCGTCCCCGAGTCAGCATAGCCAAGGACTCTTTAAGACACAACAAGACCACTGTAAAACCAACCGTGGATAGGTGGACCACTAGACGTCGAACCCCAATCTCATATCATGCATCTGTCGGAAACATATCCTAAGGGCTACTTGAATTCCCACTTATAAACTCCCGAAACTTTCTAGTTATACAATCAGGTGTTGGGGATACAGGGGAAGCATAATATCTCACCCAAAACTAGCAAATCCTACATCCAGCTGTATCCATCCTTCAACACATAACCAAGAAACCTTCGGAAATCGTTTACCTCAACCTTCGAAAAGCATTCGTTATACGAGTTATGGCAATACTCCCGAACTCCCGCCCAGTACTGGGTGGCGTCGAGGTTATCTCACCAACAACTGCATAAAAGAGATTTTCGATGTCGGCGAAACTCAGGTATTCCAGAATTGCAACGATAAAATTGTGACGACAACACCTCGGAGCTCAACTCCCCGGGACACTGCCACAACCCCTAAATGTCAGGAGGTACCGAGAATAATGTTCTCGTCACAAAACCATCGGAACGATTCCAAGATACCCGCGTGATCCTAAAATTTTTTTTAGTGAAATTTGAGAAGAGAAGAGTCAAAACTCTACGTCAGGATGCCTCACCAGAGCGACGAAGGGACTGAGGAGTAAAAAGAATCCTACTCTCCGATATATATAATCCTAAACGACTCAAAAAAAATTTCTAGACTCAACAACGCCAGCGATTCGATCAAGCAGGGGGGTCCTAAGTCGGGGAAGGCTCTGATTACCAACTTGTAATGCCCTCGATGGGGCTATATCTCCCACGTGTCGAAGCACGACTTAGAGGCATAACCGCATTGAAAGCAATGTCGCAGGTGAGGTAATCTTTGCAACAACCCATGTAAGGCAATAAGGGAAAAGGTACATAGTTGGCTTACAATCGCCACTTCACACAATACATGAATAAAGCATTACATCATCCAGATACAATCAAGGTCCGACTACGGAACCAAAATAAAAGAAGACTACCCCAAAAGCTACATAGATCCTCGATCGTCCCCACTGGGCTCCACTACTGATCAACTGGAAACGGAACAACATAACAAACACGATCTTCATCGAGCTCCTCCTTGAGCTCGGTTGCGTCACCTGCATGAATTCATCAGCACCTGCAAACTGGTTTTGGAAGTATTTGTGAGTCACGGGGACTCAGCAATCTCACACCCTCGCGATCAAGACTATTTAAGTTTATAGGAAGGGTCAAAGGTATGAGGTGGAGCTGCAGCAAGCACTAGCATGTATGGTGGCTAACTTACGCAAATGAGAGCGAGAAGAGAAGGCAAAGCACGGTCGAGAATCTATGATCAAGAAGTGATCCTAGACTACTTACGTTCAAGCATAACTCCAACACCATGCTCACTTCCCGGACGCCGCCGAGAAGAGACCATCACGGCTACACACGCGGTTGATGCATTTTAATTAAGATAAGTTTCAGGTTTTCTACAACTGGACATTAACAAATTCCCATCTGCCCATAACCACGGGCACGGCTTTCGAAAGTTCAAAACCCTGCAGGGTAGTCCCAACTTAGCCCATCACAAGCTCTCACGGTCAACGAAGGATATTCCTTCTACCAGGAAGACTCGATCGGGCTCGGAATCCCAGTAACAAGACATTTCGACAATGGTAAAACAAGACCAGCAAAGCCACCCGAATGTGCTGACAAATCCCGATAGGAGCTGCACAGATCTCGATATCAGGGCACACCGGATTGTCCAAGGTTCCGGTAGGCCGGCCCAGAGTTGCCCCTAGTGGCCACCGGCAGCTGACAGGTTAGACCAACACTCAGAGGAGCACTAGCCCGGGGGTTTAAATAAAGATGACCCTTGAGCCGGCCAACCCAAGGGAAAGAAAAGGCTAGGTGGCAAATGGTAAAACCAATGTTGGGCCTTGCTGGAGGAGTTTTATTCAAGGCGAACTGTCAAGGGGTTCCCATTATACCCCAACGGTGTAAGGAACGCAAAATTCGGGAACATAACACCGATATGACGGAAACTAGGGCGGCAAGAGTGGAACAAAACACCAGGCGTAAGGCCGAGCCTTCCATCCTTTACCAAGTATATAGATGCATTAATTAAATAAGAGATATTGTGATATCCCAACAAAATATCCATGTTCCAACAAGGAACAAAACTCCATCTTCACCTGCAACTAACAACGCTATAAGAGGGGCTGAGCAAAGCGGTAACATAGCCAAACAACGGTTTGCTAGGACAAGGTGGGTTAGAGGCTTGACATGGCAATATGGGAGGCATGATAAGCAAGTGGTAGGTATCACAACATGGGCATAGCAAAAGAGCGAGCAACTAGCAAGCAAAGATACAAGTGATTTAGAGGGTATGGCCATCTTGCCTGAGATCCCGCGAGGAAGAAGAACGAGTCCATGAGGAAGACAAACGGACGTAGCCAACGTATCCTCACAAACGCGACGTTATCGGAACTAACCCGAAGAAGCAACACCGGAAAGAAGCAAACAACATAGTAAACAACCATCACATAAACATGGCATGATGCACAATCAAGTATGATGCATGTCCGGTTTAATGAAGCATGGCATGGCAAAATGCACAAACAATCCTACAAATTAAGTGGAGCTCAACATGCAACTCCGTTGCATATTGACGAAACACCACATTCAAGTTATTTAGTTCGATCTCGGTTATGTACCCAACAATATTAAATGTAGTTAAACATGTCAAGAGGTGAAACATAAGGGAATTATCTATCTAAACAATTTAAATGGGGCCGTATATAGCAAACAACAAATCTGGTAAATCCCGATATGCATTTAGCAAATTAATACAAACAACAATTTGAACATTTTAATTATTGTTATCATGATGCGGATGACATGTGCAAGTTTATGCAATTTTTATTAAAAGTTGTCAAGAGCATTATGAAGCACTTGTCACCGTGGCGGAAACGAAAGGGGTGCCACGGCAACGAATCCGAAAATGATGCCATGGCAACATATCGGTTCCGGTAGCTTACGGAGATACCGGTGCAAAACGTGGTGTGGATGGAGTGGAATAACTAGAGATTGTGGGGTGATCCCGGTTACCAGGTGTCCCACGATACGACGGTATGGCAACGGGGAGCATGCAAGAAACACGTCGGGCACGTGCAAACGCGATCATCTCATTCAACACATACATCCGTTCATGGGCGGTCGTCTCGAAGATTATATATTCGAAGCGTGCAAGCGGGACGGTTCGGGTTCGGGTTCGGTGCAAGTAGAGGAAGTAGGCATTCTCGCGACGGTGGTCGTACACGACGTGTTGTGGAAGTAGTTGCACTCGCAGACTTCGGCGGCGGTTGTCGTTCAGGGTCTTGGCGGTTCGTCGTGTAGCCGTACATGTTTGACGTGGTACACGGTTCGAAGTCGTGCATGTCCCGTAGATGTTCAGGGTCACCGTGAGGAACTTGTTGAATCCATGGTCTCAGTCGTCGGTAGTGGTACATGTTTTGAAGGGGTACTTGGGGTCTTCGAACTTGCCGGTCTCGTCAACTTGAAGGGGTACTTGGCATTCCGGTGTGGTAGTCGAACTTGACGGATCCGAGAGCTCTGGGCGTCGTGGTACTTTGCGTGGAGGTAAACCTCAGACCCCCATTCATTAGAAACGAGCTGCACCAGGGAAGTTTAAGGCAGCAGCGATAGCAACCGGGTTGACCGAAGGGGACGGCTCAGACAAGAGCTTCTCTGCCCAGGGAGGAGGCACAAGTGATGCAGACCTGCAGGAGGAGCTTCGCCATGAGCAAAGGCGGACGGTCTTCGCGTGGAGATGGAGCCGGGGTAGGGGTCTGACGAGGTAGGTGTGCGGAGGTGGACGCACCAGTGTTGCCGCACAAGGGCAGTAGCGAGCATGCCGGCGTCAGGGACGAGGGCGGCTCCTCGGGGCTTCCTGTTACAGAGACGAGAGAGGGAGGGATTTGAGTCGGGAGAGAGAGTCAAAGAGAAAGGGAACCATGGGAAGAAAAGAGAGGTGCAGCAGGGGCATCCTGGTCCAATGGGCTACTCCGACAAGGTGGAACTCCGGTGCGGCACCCGGAGGCGATGGTAGTGAAAGAAACAGAGGCGGGGACGGGGCCCTGCTGGCGAGATCGGCCGGGAACGGGCAAAGGTGGCGGAGGCCGGCCGGATCGGGTGGTGGAGACGAGGAGGTGGAGCTCGGGCGCCGTGGTTGCGGCTCGGGCGGTGAGTACGTTAGGTGGAAGGAGGGGAAAGGAGACGAGCGAGAGGAGAAGACCGAGCGATGGTTGCGTGTGCGTGCGGCGCTCTCCTAGTGGCACTGGGAGGAACGAAAGAGGAGGAGGGGTTCGAGGGAGATGTGGGTCGAGGCTAGGGTTAGAACTGGTGGGGGTCGGCTGGGCCTATGGGCCGGCACGGGAGGTCTGCTGGCCTCGCTGCATGTGGCCTAGGCGGGCTGGCGCGAGAGTGGGCCTAGGGAGGCCCAGTTGGGCGGAGGATTGGGTCTAGAGAGGCCTTCTCTCTAAGCTCTCTCTCTCCCTTATTTTTTTAACTATAAAAAGAAAAGAAACTTGAAGAAAAGTCGAGAGGGATTGCAGTGGAGTTTGGACATGAAGTAAATTTTCTCAGAGTCACAAAAATGAGCCTGATCCAAGAAAAATGGAAATGAACACGTGGGTGAAGTTTGAAACGACCTCATTTGAATTTAATTCAAATGGTTTTGCATAGGAAGTAGGCGATAGGGAGGTCCAAAAATCTTGAGGTTTTTGGTGGAGCTCCGGAATAAGGTAAAAGAATTATCGACAAAGTTGAGAGTCGAAAACCGGAAGAAGGAAAGGTCAAGGATATATCTTGCAAGTGGGTTGCGGATAATTCCAAATTAATGGAATACTTTATAATAGCTCCCTAAAATATTGGGAGGATATGTTATATAGAGAAATCACCATGTGAGTTCCCTCAATTTAAATAGATCAAAAGATCTATGCAATTTTATTTAGTTGAGTTTTAAAACGGGTTGCATGATGCAATGCACATGATGCAAAGATGAATGCAACAGACGAAACAAATCGCACAACGAATCTCGGAAACCCTGGAAGGACTCCGATGCTCCGGTCTTGGGGCGTCACACAACTTCGCAAGGACCACTTTCCACAAGAATGCAAGTCCAAACTTCGACCACGCGTGGATGGACCATTCAAGGTGCTTGCACGTTACAACAACAACACATACAAGATCGACATCCCTCATGACAAGTACTCCGTGAGCGACATCTTCAACATCAAAGATCCCTCGCCCTACCATGGTGATGAGGATTTCGATCCGAGGATAGATCTTCCCCAAGGGAGGGGAGATGATGCGGAGCATCCCAAGATCATCCTCATGGATGTACCTACACCTCCAACGACACCACTTGGACCAATGACACGAACCTGAGCCAAAGCTATCGAAGATAAGGTGAACTCACTCCTATCCGAACTTCCACTTTCTATGCATGAGACATGGCTACTACCTAAGGCCGAGGTGTTGTGCATGATTAGGCACCAAGAGGGCCCTCCTGAAGATGCGCATGAAGATGTACAGGTCCCCAAGTCCACAGATGAGGAGAGCCAACGGAAGGAGCCAAGAGCATCTCCCAGGCCCCGAACATCCGGCCAAGGCCCCGGACATCCGGCCCCTGGAGCGTCTTCCACTACAACAGCACAGCCACCGGAAGCTATAGGCCCCGGACATCCGGCCCCGGCAGCCCGGACATCCGGCCTCTCCCGAGCCCCCGGACATCCGGCCACCGGCCCGGAAATCCGGCTCCTCCGAACCCGAGAGCAGCAAATGCCACCACTCTAGCCCGGACATCCGGCCCCCCAGCTCGGACATCCGGCGTCGCCTGAAAGCCCGGACATTCGGCCCGACCAGCCCGGACGTCCGGCCTCCCCTGTCTGTGCACAGTGAAGGGCCGACCCACGTATCCCTTCTCCCCCCTAGACTATATATACTCCACCCCGTACAACTTTCTAGGGTTAGCAAAGGTTTAGCTCATGTTTGTGTGAGAGCTTTGCTCATACACTTGGTTACCTTCTCCATGGAGATTCGAGCCTCCACCGAAGAAGATCCCCCATGCGTATTCAAGACCCCTCTTTAGGGAAGAACTCAAGACCTCCTCACGGAGAATACCGGCTACCCTTGTATCGTCCTTAGTTGTCTGTGGATCGTGTATCTTCTCTTATGTATTCGAGGATCTAGCACTTGTGTGACTTGTTCTTGTTAGTTTGAGTGTTCCTCTTGTGTCTCCCCTTGTGATTTCCCTCGTTTCCCTCTTTTTTTTCCTCATGTTCATCGCGGGATCCACTCCTTTCATGAAAGATCGGCCGATTAGGGTTCCACCCTACATCACTAGGCCTCCTTGCTCCTTGTGCAGCATCATCTTTTCCCAACTCACCAAGTGATGTTTGTTATCATCCTCCTGGTTCGCCCACCAAAACTTACATATCATCTGGCTTGTATTCTTGCATAGCGCCTTGGTAAGATCAAAAGATGCCATTGCATAAGTGGGAATTGCATGTACCACTTTTTAATCAATATCTCCTTGCCCGCCTTTGAGAGAAGCTTATTCTTCCACCCCTTCAGAATTTCCCAGATCTTACCTCTTAGGTATTCGAAGCATTTCTGTCTGGACTGTGTAGGGAAACGTAGCATGCAATTTCAAAAAAATTCCTGTGGGCAGACAAGATCTATCTAGGAGATGCATAGCAACGAGAGGGGGAGAGTGTGTCCACGTACCCTCATAGACCGAAAGCGGAAGCGTTTGACAACACGGTTGATGTAGTCAAACTTCTTCTCGTTCTGACTAATCAAACACCGAACGTACGACACCTCCAAGTTCTGCACACGTTCAGCTCGATGACGTCCCTCGAACTATTGATCTAGGAAAGTGTTGACGGATAGTTTCATCAGCATGACGTCGTGGTGATGGTGATGGTGAAGTGATGCACGCAGGGCTTTGCCTAAGCACTATGACAATGGGATCGAAGGCGTAAACTGTGGAGGGGGCGCCGCACACGGCTAATAATTGTTGGTGTGTTTTTTAGGCGCCCCCTCCCCATGTATATATAGGTGGGAGGGGGAGGGGATAGCCAAGGGGCGCCCCAAGTAGGAGGAATCCTACTTGGGGGCCTTGTCCAATTCGCCCCCCTTACCATATCCACCCGAGGGGGAAGGAAAGAGGGGGGAGGAGGGAAGGAAGGGGGAGGCCGAACCCCTCCCCTTCCTTCTCTCTTCCCCTTTTCCTTCCACCTGAGGTGCGGCCCATATGGGGTGCAGCAGCCCCTGCTCGCTGCTGCATTTTCCCTCTTGGCCCATTAGGCCCATATAGTTGCCGGGGGGTGCCCGAAACCCCTTCCGGTGACCTAATATGTACCCGATACCCCCTAGAACACTTCCGGTGTCTGAATATTATCGTCCTATATATGAATATTTACCTCTTGACCATTTTGAGACTCCTCGTCATGTCTGTGATCTCATCTAGGACTCTGAACAACATTCGGTCACCAAATCACATAACTCATATAATACAAAATCATCATCGAACGTTAAGCGTGCGGACCCTACGGGTTCGAGAACTATGTAGACATGACCGAGACACCTCTCTGGTCAAGAACCAATAGCGGAACCTGGATGCTCATATTGGCTCCTACATTTTCTACGAAGATCTTTATTGGTCGAACCATTATGACAACATACGTAATTCCCTTTGTCCATCGGTATGTTACTTTCCCGAGATTCAATCATCGGTATCTTCATACCTAGTTAAATCTCGTTACCGGCAAGTCTCTTTAATCATTCCGTAATACAGCACCTCGTGACTAACTCCTTAGTCATTTGCTTGCAAGCTTATGATGTGTATTACCGAGAGGGCCCAGAGATACCTCTCCGAAACTTGGAGTGCCAAATCCTAATCTCGATCTATGCCAACTCAATAAACACCTTCGGAGATACCTGTAGAGCATATTTATAATCACCCAGTTACGTTGTGAAGTTTGATAGCACACAAGGTATTCCTCTGATATCCGGGAGTTGCATATCTCATAGTCGAAGGAATATGTATTTGACATGAAGAAAGCAATAGCAATAAAATTGAGTGATCAATATGCTATGCTAACGGATGGGTCTTGTCCATCACATCATTCTCCTAATGATGTTATCCCGTTCATCAAATGACAACACATGTCTATGGTTAGGAAACTTAACCATCTTTGATTAACAAGCTAGTCTCTAGTAGAGGCTTACTAGGGACACGATGTTTTGTCTATGTATCCACACATGTATCAAGTTTCCGATTAATACAATTCTAGCATGAATAATAAACATTTATCATGAATAAGGAAATATAAAATAACAACTTTATTATTGCCTCTAGGGCATATTTCCTTCAATATTTCCGTCAGATTGGCTCACGTATGTTGGGACGCCCAAGTACTTTCCTTGCAAACTTTCTGACCGAAGGCCAAGGAGGCCCAACAACTGTTGGTTCATTTGGTTTGGGGTGTTTTTACTGAAAGAACTGCAGATTTGTCTTGGTTGATAACCTGTCCACACCCCCGCTCGTACACTTGCAGAATTTGGTTGATCACTTGGATTCTCTCTGGTGTTGCTTCGAGCAACAGTAACGAGTCGTCTGCGAACAATAAGTGGCTCAACGATGGGGCATCTTGGGCAAGACGAATACCCTTGATCTGTCTCGTGGCCTCTGCATGGTTGAGCATAGCCGACAAGCCTTTGGCACACAGCAGGAAGAGGTACGGGGAGATGGGATCTCCCTGCCGTAGTCCCCGACCCGGAAATACCACATCAGTGCATGCATCGTTGATTTGGAATCTATATGTCACCGATTGGATACACTTGTTAATCAAAGCCTTGCTCGAAACCCAGATGAAGTATCACTTTCTCAAGGAAATCCCATTCCACCCGATCATAGGCCTTACACATGTCTAGTTTCAGTGCCGCATAAGCAATCCTCCTAGTTCTCTTCCTTTTCAAGAAATGTGTCATCTCATAAGCCAAAACAGTACTATATGATATGAGCCTCCCTAGGACAAATGCACTCTGGTTGGGTGCTATAATCTCATCTAGAATACATTTAAGTCTGCTGGCGATAACCTTGGACATGAGCTTGCATAGGCTAATATGGCGAAGATCCTTTAGAGTCTCAGGGTTCTGAACCTATGGGATAAGGACCCATAAGGTGTCGCTCCATCCCTCCGGTATACTACCGCCTCGCAACACTTGTAGCACCTTGCGCTGCACATCATCTCCAACAAGTTGCTGATAGTGCTTATAGAATAGGGTTGGGAACCCATCCATTCCCGGGGTCTTTAGGTCACCAATATCGTCTAGAGCTCTCTTTAACTCTTTACCTCTTCAGCTATGAACTATGCCCCAAGAAAATCATTCATTTGGGTGGTCACCTTTGGGGCTATGTGATTCCGGATATCATTTGCATCTTCACCTGCTACAGAAGTAAAAAGAGAGAAAAAATAGTTAGTAACGAGCTCCTTCATTCCCTCCTCATCCTCCACAACTCCCCCATCCTCCTTCCTCAATTTCTTAATGGTGTTTTTCCACTTCTTTTCGGATGCATAAGCCTGGAAATAATTAGTATTTCGATCACCATACACGAGCCAATCTACATGTGCCCTTTGTCGCCACACAAGATCCTCTTGTTCCTCAAGTTTCCCAGCTGGAAACAGAGAGTCTGCTCCCTTCTCACCATACTCACTGAAAATGGCTGCTATTTGACATGCTCCAACTTAGTTTTAGTCTTCTTTATTCTCTTCTTCAGGTCACCCAACACCTCATGGCTCCAAGTATGTAGTGCTTTCATCACCCCTGCCGATTTGTTACCAACATGCAGTCTGATGTAGGGTAGAACCCTAATCGCTCGATCTTTCACGAAAGGAGCGGAATCCCGCGATGAACACGAAGAACACAAAGGGGAAAACAAGGGAAACACAAGGGAAATAGGAGAGGAACACTCAAACCAACAAGATAGTCACACAAGTGCTAGATCCCCGAATACATAAAGTAAGATACACGATCCACGATCAACTAGGGACGATACACGGTAACCGGTCTTCTCCGTGAGGAGGTCTTGATGTTCTTCCCTATAGAGGGGTCTTGAATCCACTTGGGGAATCTTCTCCGAGGAGGTGCGATCTCCGAGGAGAAGGTAACCAAGTGGATGAGCAAAGCTCTCACACAAACATGAGCTATCTCTTTGCTAACCCTAAAACGTAGGTAGGAGAAGAGTATTTATAGTCTAAGTGATGAAAGGGTACACGGGCCTCGGCCCAAGTCGCTGCGCGCAGGCAGGGCCGGAAGTTCCAGGTGAGACCGGAAGTTCCGGGCGCCGGAGGTTCCGGGAAGGGTCTGGCCTAACCAGTGAGTTGGCGCGGGTGGAGCTGGGTTGGCATCCAGGGGCCAAAAGTTCCGGGCTTTGGCCGGAGGTTCCGGGCGGTCCAGAGGTTGACGTCTGTCTCTTCTTCTACAGCCCTCGGCTCCATGTCTTGAGTGTTGTACCTGATCACACATAGCATCTTGGACTTAGGCAGTAGCCATGTCTCACTTGAAGAGGAGGGAAACTCAAGTAGGAGTGATGTCACCTCGGATTGAATAGCACGCGCCCTAGATCTTGTCATGGGCCCACTTGGAGCTTGGATAGTTGAGGTGGTGTCCATGGGGATGATCGTGGGATGCTCCGCATCATCTCCCCTCCCTTGGGGAAGATCCGTCCTCGGATCGAATTCTTCATCACCATAGAAGGGAGAGAGATCTTTGACATTGAAGATGTCGCTCACGTTGTACTTGTCGCGCAGGAGATCGATCTTGTAAGCATTGTAGTTGTAGTGTGCAAGCACCTTGAAGGGTCCATCCGCTCGTGGTCGAAGCTTGGACTTGTGTTCTTGTGGAAAGCGGTCCTTGCGAAGGTGTAGCCACACGAGATCACCAATGTTGAAGACCATAGGTTGCTTGTTGAAGTTGAGCTTGGTCGCAAGGCGTTGAACTTGGCACTCGATGGTGTTTCTTGTATCTTCATGCACCTTCTTGAGATGTGTCACACGCGCACTTGCTTCCAATTTGATGCACTCTTGGAGTGTTAGAGGAAGAATGTCCAATGGTGACAATGGGTTGAATCCATAGACGACCTCGAAGGTGGACTTGCCGGTTGTTGAGTGTCTTGCTCGATTGTAGGCGAACTCGACGATAGGTAGGCACTCCTCCCACTCCTTGATGTTCTTCTTGATGAGTACTCTAAGTAGAGCGGAGAGAGTGCGGTTGGTCACCTCCGTTTGGCCGTCGGTTTGAGGATGGTCAGCCGTGGAGAAGATTAGCTTGATTCCGAACTTGGCGCATAGGGTCTTCCAAAAGTAGCTAAGGAACTTGACGTCACGGTCCGAGACGATAGTCTTTGGCACACCATGTAGACGCAATATTTCCCTACAAAAGAGATTAGCAACATGTGAAGCATCGTCTATCTTGTTGCAAGGAATGAAATGTGCCATTTTAGAGAAACGGTCCACAATGAAAAATATGGAATCTTTCCCATTTCGGGTCCTAGGCAAACCAAGTACAAGGTCCATGCTAATGTCTTCCCATGGTTGGTATGGAATTGGTAGAGGCACATAGAGGCCATGAGATTGAGCTTTAGACTTAGCTTTGCGACATGTAGAGCATCAGTTGGTGAAACGATTCACGTCCCGAAACATCTTAGGCCAAAAGTAGTTCTTCGAGAGCGTGGCGAACGTCTTGTCGCGTCCGAAATGTCCCATCAAGCCTCCTCCATGAGATTCCTGCAAAAGAAAAAAACGAAGAGAAGACTCGGGGATGCAAAGTTTATTAGCTCGCATAAGATATCCATCTTTGATGTAATAGCATTCCCAAGATGTATGCGACAAACACTTGGCATGAGGAGTAGCAAAAGTTGCATCATGCTCATACAAGTCTTGAAGATGTAGTGGTTCATTCGGCCGTTGTGGACGACTCCTCTATCGAATTGCCATGGCCGTCCAAGGAGAAGATGACAAATGGACATTGGAACAACGTTGCACTCCAAGGTGTCTTCGTAGGCGCCGATTTTGTAGGAGACTTGTACTCGGTGCTCGACTTGGATGGTGCCGGAGTCGCTAAGCCATTGCACTTCGTATGGATGTGGATGCTTTGTCTTGGGCAATTGGAGCTTGGAGCAAAGTTCTTCATTTGCGAGATTATGACAACTTCCTCCATCGATGATGACCTTGACGGATCGTCCATTGATGCCGGCCTTGGTGTGGAATATGTTGCATCTTTGGTCTTCTTCTTGGTGATGTTGGAGGGTTAAGACTTTGGAGACAATAAGTGCGGGACTTGAGTCTTCATCGCAAAAGACTTGTTCTTCTTCATTGTTCACTTGGCGGTGCATGGAGACTTGCTCAAGGGCTTCCATTTCGCCTTCACTCATGGAGTCATAAGTGCCATCATCGTTGAAGACCATGATTCGCTTGTTGGTGCACTCATAGGACTTGTGGCCTCGGCCTCCGCAAGTGAAACACCTGAAGGAACTCGTCTTGATGGTCTCATCGGTTGGGGTTGATGATGATGAAGCTCTCAGCTTGAAGTTGCTCGTAGTAGGATGGCTTGTAGTTGACGAGGCTTTCTTGGAAGTCGACTTGTCGATGTTGGTAGAAGAAGGCTTTGTAGACAGTGTTGGAGTCGTTGAAGCTTGGTTGTTGGTGAGGCCGTAGGACTTGGATGAGAACTTGGCATACTTGAAATCATCTTGCACTTGGCGTTCCGCTTTGGTAGATTGGTGCACTAGCTCGATGAGATTTGAGTATGGTTGGAAGTCGGCGATCTTCTTGATGGGATGATTGAGTCCATTCAAGAAGCGTGCCATTGTTTCCTCCTCATCTTCCATGACATTGGCTCTTATCATTGCAATCTCCATCTCCTTGTAGTATTCTTCAATGCTCTTGGTTCCTTGCTTGAGTTGTTGGAGTTTCTTGAAGAGGTCGCGGTTGTAGTAGTTTGGCACGAATCATGCTCTCATAACATCCTTCATTTGCGCCCAAGTAGTGATGGGTGGTTCACCTCTTGCCGCTCGGCGCTCAATGACTTGTTCCCACCAAATGAGGACGTAGTCTTGGAATTCAAGGGATGCCATTGCGATCTTCTTCTCTTCTTCGTAGTTGTGCAAGCGGAAGATTTTGTCAACCTTCAATGCCCATGAGATGTACTCTTCGGGGTCGTTGCTACCGGTGAACTTGGGCATGGTAAACTTTAGCTTGTCGTATCGTTGCTCTTCATTGTGTTGGGGTCGGGGATGATGACGCCCATGTCGGTGAGGATTGGAAATCTCATGTAGCTCTTGGCGAGGAGGATTGTCTTCCTCTTGTTGCCCTTGGCGAGGAGGATTTCCAGTGTCTTCATGCTCTCAATGAACTTGATGGTCTTGGCGAGCTTGTGGAGGAGCTTCTCGAGCTCGAGGCGGAACTTGACGATGCACGCGAGCTTGATAAATCCTCTCGTGGACTTCTTCACGAAGTGCTTCGTCATGTTCACGAGCTTGTCGGCCTCGCTTGTTGTTCTTTGCGGTGTGCCTCAAGTGCTTGAGCGTCACAGAGTTGTTGTTCTTGACGTTGCGCCTCGGTATCTTGTGCATTTTGGTGTAGACGCGCGCGTTCTTCCTCTTCATGTTGGCGTTGTCGTTGCCGTTCTCATGCTAGCGCAAAGGCTTCTTGGTTTTGACGTCATTGGTGCTCTTGCGAGTCGGTGTCGCGTAGAGGATTGAGGCTTTCTTGATGCTCGTTGCGCGCGTGATACGTCTCCAACGTATCTATAATTTTTGATTGCTCCATGCTATATTATCTACTGTTTTGGACATTATTGGGCTTTATTATCCACATTTATATCATTTTTGGGACTAACCTATTAACCGGAGGCCCAGCCCAGAATTGCTGTTTTTTTGCCTGTTTTAGGGTTTCGAAGAAAAGGAATATCAAACGGAGTCCAAACGGAATGAAACCTTCGGGAATGTGATTTTCTCAACAAACAAGACCCGGGAGACTTGGAGCCTACGTCAAGAAACAAAAGAGGAGGCCACGAGGTAGGGGGTGCGCCCACCCCCACCAGGTGCGCCCTCCACCCTCATGGGCCCCCTGTTGCTCCACCGACGTACTCCTTCCTCCTATATATACCTACGTACCCCCAAACGATCAGATACAGAGCCAAAAACCTAATTCCACCGCCGCAACTTTCTGTATCCACGAGATCCCATCTTGGGGCATGTTCCGGACCTCCGCCGGAGGGGGCATCGATCACGGAGGACTTCTACATCAACACCATAGCCCCTCCAATGAAGTGTGAGTAGTTTACCTCAGACCTACGGGTCCATAGTTAGTAGCTAGATGGCTTCTTCTCTCTTTTTGGATCTCAATACAATGTTCTCCACCTCTCTTGTGGAGAACTATTCCATGTAATCTTCTTTTTGCGGTGTGTTTGTTGAGATCGATGAATTGTGGGTTTATGATCAAGTCTATCTATGAATAATATTTGAATCTTCTCTGAACTCTTTTATATATGATTGGTTATCTTTGCAAGTCTCTTCGAATTATCAGTTTGGTTTGGCCTACTAGATTGACCTACCTTGCAATGGGAGAAGTGCTTAGCTTTGGGTTCAATCTTGCGGTGTCCTTTCCTAGTGACAGTAGGGGCAGCAAGGCACGTATTGTATTGTTGCCATCGAGGATAACAAGAAGGGGTTTTCTTCATATTGCATGAGTCTATCCCTCTACATCATGTCATCTAACTTAAGGCGTTACTCTGTTTTTAACTTAATACTCTAGATGCATGCTGGATAGCGGTCAATGAGTGGAGTAATAGTAGTAGATGCAGGTAGGAGTCGGTCTACTTGTCTCGGACGTGATTCCTATATACATGATCATACCTAGATATTCTCATAACTATGCTCAATTCTGTCAATTGCTCAAAGGTAATTTGTTCACCCACCATAGAATACTTATGCTCTCGAGAGAAGCCACTAGTGAAACCTATGGCCCCCGGGTCTATCTTCATCATATTAATCTCCTACTACTTAGTTATTTCCTTTGCTATTTACTTTGCGTTAATTTTACTTTGCATCTTTATCATAAAAATACCAAAAATATTATCTTATCATATCTATCAGATCTCATTCTCGTAAGTGGCCTTATAGGGATTGACAACCCCTATTTGCGTTGGTTCGAGGATTTATTTGTTTTGTGCAGGTACGAGGGACTCGCGCGTAGCTTCCTACTGGATTGATACCTTCGTTCTCAAAAACTGAGGGAAATACTTACGCTACTTTGCTGCATCATCCCTTCCTCTTCGGGGAAAACCAACGCAGTGCTCAAGAGGTAGCAGAAGGATTTTTGGCGCCGTTGTCGGGGAGGCCTACGCAAAAGTCAACATACCAAGTACCCATCACATACCCTTATCTCCCGCATTACATTATTTGCCATTTGCTTCTCGTTTTCCTCTCCCCCACTTCACCCTTTCCGTTTTATTCGCCCTCTCTCTCTCTATCCTCCCTCTCTTTCTCTATTTGCCTCTTTTTGCCCGCTTGCTTTTTGTTTGCTTGTGTGTTAGTTTGCTTGCTTGTCACGATGGCTCAAGATAATACTATATTGTGTGACTTCACCAATACCAACAATAATGATTATTAGCACTCCATTGCTCCTCTTACCGATGCTGAATCTTGTGAAATTAATACTGCTTTGCTGAATCTTGTCATGAAAGATCCGTTTTCCGGCCTTCCTAGTGAAGATGCCGCTACCCATCTAAATAGCTTCGTTGATTTGTGTGACATGCAAAAGAAGAAAGATGTGGATAATGATATTGTTAAATTGAAGCTATTTCCTTTGTCGCTTAGAGATCATGCTAAAGCTTGGTTTTCGTCTTTGCCTAAAAATAGTATTGATTCATGGAACAAGTGCAAAGATGCTTTTATCTCTAAGTATTTTCCTCCCGCTAAGATCATCTCTCTTAGAAACGATATTATGAATTTTAAGCAACTTGATCATGAACATGTTGCACAAGCTTGGGAGAGAATGAAACTAATGATACGTAATTGCCCTACTCATGGTTTAAATTTCTGGATGATTGTTCAAAAATTGTGTGCCAGATTGAATTTTGCTTCTAGAAATATTTTAGATTCGGCCGCGGGAGGCACTTTTATGGAAATCACTTTAGGAGAAGCTACTAAACTCCTAGATAATATTATGGTTAATTATTCTCAATGGCATACTGAAAGATCTACTAATAAAAAGGTGCATGCGATAGAAGAAATTAATGTTTTGAGTGGAAAGATGGATGAACTTATGAAATTATTTGCTAATAAGAGTGTTTCTTCTGATCCTAATGATATGCCCTTTTCTACTTTGATTGAGAATATAATGAATCTATGGATGTGAATTTTGTTGGTAGGAACAATTTTGGTAACAACGCGTATAGAGGAAATTTCAACTCTAGGCCTTATCCTAGTAATTCCTATAATAATTATGGTAATTCCTACAACAATTCTTATGGAAATTATAATAAGATGCCCTCTGATTTTGAATCTAATATTAAAAATTTATTACTTCGCAAAAGAATTTTAATGCTATGATTGAAGAAAAATTGCTTAAGATTGATGATTTGGCTAGGAACGTTGATAGAATTGCTCTTGATGTTGATTCTTTGAAACTTATATCTATTCCATCTAAGCATGATATCAATGAGTCTCTCAAATCCATGAGAATTTCCATTGATGAGTGCAAAGAAAGAACCGCTAGGATGCGTGCTAAGAAAGATGCCTTTATAAGAGCGGGTTCTTCTAGTTGCTATGAAAATAAAGATGAAGATCTAAAAGTTATTGATGTGTCCCCTATTAAATCTTTGTTTTGCAATATGAATCTTGATAATGATGGGACTGAATATGATCCACCTTTACCTAGAAGGCATTCCAAGAATTCGGAATTTGTTGATCTTGATGCTAAATTTGATAAAAGTAGGATTGAAGAAATTAAAACCCTAGATGTTGCTAAACCCACTATTATGTATTTCAAGGAATTTAACTATGAAAATTTCTCTTTGATTGATTGTATTTCCTTGTTGCAATCCGTGCAAAATTCTCCTCATGCTTATAGTCAAAATAAAGCGTTTACTAAACATATCGTTGATTCCTTGATACAATCTTATGAAGAAAAACTTGAATTGGAAGTTTCTATCCCTAGAAAACTTTATGATGAGTGGGAACCAGCTATTAAAATTAAAATTAAAGATCATGAATGCTATGCTTTATGTGATTTGGGTGCTAGTGTTTCCACGATTCCAAAGACTTTGTGTGATTTGTTAGGTTTCCGTGATTTTGATGATTGCTCTCTAAACTTGCACCTTGCGGATTCCACTATTAAGAAACCTATGGGAAGAATTAGTGATGTTCTTATTGTTGCAAATATGAATTATGTTCTCGTAGATTTTATTGGTCTTGACATAGATTGCAATCCTTCATGTCCTATTATTCTTGGTAGACCTTTCCTTAGAACGATTGGTGCAATTATCGATATGAAGGAACGAAATATTAGATTCCCATTTCCATTAAGGAAAGGCATGGAACACTTTCCTAGAAATAAAACTAAATTACCTTATGAATCTATTATGAGAGCCACTTATGGATTGCCGACCAAAGATGACAATACCTAGATCTATTCTTGCTTGTTATGCCTAGCTAGGGGCGTTAAACGATAGCACTTGTTGGGAGGCAATGCAATTTTATTTTTATTCCTTGTTTTTTCTCCTGTTTAGTAATAAATAATTTACCTAGCCTCTGTTTTGGTTGTGTTTTTTGTGTTTAATTAGTGTTTGTACCAAGTAGAACCATTGGGAAGACTTGGGGAAAGTCTTGTTAAACTTGCTGTAAAAAACAGAAACTTTAGCGCTCACGAGAACTGCTGTCATTTTTATTTGGAAAGTGATATTTAGTTAATCATTTTTGAAGATGATTAATAGATCAATTCCTCACGTCCAGCAATTTATTTTAGAATTTTTGGGGTTCCAGATCTTGCGCTATCTACAGATTACTACAGACTGTTCTGTTTTTGACAGATTCTGTTTTTCGTGTGTTGTTTGCTTATTTTGATGAATCTATGGCTAGTAAAATAGTTTATAAACCATAGAGAAGTTGGAATACAGTAGGTATAACACCAATATAAATAAAGAATGAGTTCATTATAGTACCTTGAAGTGGTCTTTTATTTACTTTTGCTAACGGAGCTCACGAGATTTTCTACTTTAAGTTTTGTGTTGTGAAGTTTTCAAGTTTTGGGTAAAGATTTGATGGATTATGGAACAAGGAGTGTGATGCGGAGCATCCCAAGGTCATCCCCGTGGACCTACCATCGTCTCATCAAGTTCCTATTGGACCCATGACTCGATCACGTGCAAGAGCTCTGGAGACCGAGGTGACATCTCTCCTCTCACAATTCCACTTCGATGACCATGATACATGGCTACTACCTCAAACGGAGACATTGTGCATACTCAGGTATCAAGGAGTTAGCCATGGAGACGCCAAGGAGCGAGGAGAATCCGAAGGGGAAGATGGACGTGAAGACGGAGAAGAAAAAGGGCTAAGTCAGCAGAAGCCCGGACGATCCGGAACGCCGTCCGATCCGGCCTCCGCCCGGATGATCCGGACCCCGACCCGGACGATCCGGATAATGTGCCCAGCGACACCCGAGACGACATCTTGGAGATGGGTCATCCGGACCCAGGCCCGGATCATCCGGCCACGCCCGGACATCCGGACCAAGTCCCTGACATCCGGCCCTCCCGCAGCTGCTACAACCCAGTTGGATCATCCGGACGCCGACCCAGATCATCTGGACCCCCGAAGCCCGGATCATCCGGACCAACTCCCGGATCATCCGGCCACCGCCTGTGTGCGTGACTGGGCCGAGACCCGTGTACCCGTTTCGTCCCCCACTTACCCTTTCGCCCCTTGGGCCATAAATAGACCTTCTACTCCTCATTTTTAGGGTCAGCAAATGTTTAGCTCATGTTTGTGAGAGAGCTTTGCTCATCCACTTGGTAGTCTTCTCTACGGAGATTCGAGCCTCCACCGGAGAAGATCCCCCAAGCAGATTCAAGACCCCTTTTAGGGAAGAACTCAAGACCTCCTCACGGAGAAGACGGGCTACCCTTGTATCGTCCCTAGTTGTCCGTGGATCATGTATCTTTCCTTATGTACTCGAGGATCTAGCCCATTGTGACTTATTCGTGTCGGTTTAGTGATTCCTCTCGTGTTTCTTATTGTGTTTTCTCTCCGTTCTTCCACGTGTTCTTCGTGATTTTCGCGGGATCCGCTCTTTTCGTGAAAGATCGGGCGATTAGGGTCTCTACCCTACATCATCTTGGTATCATGAGCAAGGTTGATCACGATTTCGGAGCCTCCCCTCTTCGTTTTCTATCTTGATTTTGTTCTTTTTCATCCTAATCCGAAAATACCCACAAAAATAGCCCCAAAATTTTTTTTCTTGTGATTTGTGAGTTTTGATGATGTTTTGTTGGTTTTGTTCCGTGAGTTTGTTGTGTTGCAGGTGGATCTAGCCTTCCCCCACCATCCCCACCTCAAAATCCCTCCAAAATCCGTGAAATCCCCGAAGCTGTGGCCATTTTCGAGCTCATCCCGAGCCATCCCCGAGTGAGTTGACCCGCCCGGATCATCCGGCTGGTCGCCCGGATCATCCGGACCCGCCCGGATCATCCGGCTCCTGGCTCGGATCATCCGGTTTCCTCTGACCAAACTGCATTTCCTGCAGTATTCAACCACCACCTCCTACCTTCCGCAAACCCCTACGCACACCTTTCCAATACCACAACCCACACCACCACTTGACCGCTACCTACTCCGACGCTTTTGGTCACACTTGGTTTCGAGAATTTGAGTTGTGACTCACCATTTCCTTTCATGTTTCGGGTACCTAGGGACAGTTCGACACCAACATCACCACCGCTCATTTTCGCCAAGGATTACTATGAATGACTACACACTTGTGGTATCAATTTCCCATTGGTATCATCTTGGTATTGTGATAGCACCATACTCTTTTCCATTTGGATTGATAACCCCATAGCCTTACTTTTGCGTAGCTTACCCATCAAGACTAGCATTTGAGTATTGCCGGCAATGTGACTTGTGCACATTAGTGATCATACATCCCATAGCATACATACTATTATCGTGTTACATATCTTGGAATCATCTCTTGTGTCACAAAGTTGTCATCGCATACACAATTGTTATCTTGGTCCGTGAAGCATCGCATGAGAAAAGAGCTCAAACACAAAGAGCCAAACAAGCTTTTAAGAAAAGAGAAAAGATAAGCAAAGAGCTTATAAGCAAGAACCATAGCATCAAACAACAATAAGATTGTCGTACTCGATCATCTTGGATCATATCTCTGGAACCTCATACTTGGATAGAAGTCGTTGCATTTTCGCTTAGTAGGTTGTGCACAAGTTCATATCCGCCTATTGTGGAATCGTGCTAGCGTCTCTCTAGTGTTGTGCAACAAGAGCATTTTAGTGGATTCCACATTTTGGCACACCCTTGGTTGCACGACCCCATTTATCTTTCCGTGTGTTGTGTTTCCGTGTACCACATCTTGCTATTGGTCTACTTGTTGCATTTACAAGTCGTGAATCTTATCCAACATTATTGAACCTTGCTTACATTCACATCAAAAATTGTGCCACCATCCTAACCAAGCTCCACCATAAGCTTTTACTTGTGTAGGTGTGAGAAACTGACAAGAATTCGTAGCAATTGGGCTATTCCCCTGTCCTACATTGGAGTCATCATCGATCCACTTTCAACTTCGGTCAAGGTACATTTGGTATTCGTTCTTCTCTTTCTACCACTCACATTTGTCTTGGAATGATGGATAGGCCAAGTACATCTACCAACCCACTTTTCACGGAGCAAGATGATGACATGAACTCCTTCGTCACCAAAAGCCACCTCTTTGGTGCACAACGTGCTTTGCATCAAGAACAACAAGCCATGAGTGACCGCATTGACAACCTCGCCACCGACTTGCGACTCTCCGAGCAATGTACAAGGGACTACTTCGACCACAAGCTCGACGATCACAAGCAAGAGAATGACGCAAGGATGGACGAGATTCACGCTTTGTTGCTCAACCGCTCTTCTTCCACTTCAAGAAGGAGCCGTTCAAGTCGCCACTCCGACTTTACCCTCTCCGGCTCAAGTACACCGTCATCGAACACTCTTCGACGTGCCGCACGCAACGAGCATCAAGCAAGCCTCAATCCTCTGTGTGACACCGACTCGCAAGAGCACCGACGACATCAAACCAAAGAAGCCTTTGTGCTAGCACGAGAACGGCAACGACAATGCCAACATGAAGAGGAAGAACGCACACGTCTACACCAAAACGCACAATATGCCGAGGCACAACGCCAAGAACAACAAATCCGTGACGCTCAAGCACTTGAGGCACAACGTGATCTACGTGCAACATGAGGTTGACAACCCTCCGCGCAAAGAGCACCACACGTTGAACAATCATCTACAACATGGGCGTCATCATCCCCGACCCCAACACAATGAAGAGCAACGCTACGGCAAGCTCAAGTTCACCATGCCCAAGTTCAACGGAAGCAACGATCCCGAGGAGTACCTTTCATGGGCATTGAAAGTTGACAAGATCTTCCTTTGCACAATTATGAAGAAGAGAAGAAGATCGCAATGGCATCCCTTGAGTTCCAAGACTATGTGCTCATTTCGTAGGAACAAGTCATTGAGCGCCGCGCGGCAAGAGGTTAACCACCCATCACTACTTGGGCGCAAATGAAGGATGTCATGAGAGCATGCTTCGTACCTACGTACTACAACCGCGACCTCTTCAAGAAACTCCAACAACTCAAGCAAGGAACCAAGAGCGTTGAAGAATACTACAAGGAGATGGAGATTGCAATGATAAGAGCCAATGTCACGGAAGATGATGAGAAAACAATGGAAAGTTTCTTGAATGGACTCAATCATCCCATCAAGAAGATCGCCGACTTCCAACCATACTCAAATCTCATCGAGCTAGTGCACCAAGCTACCAAAGCAGAACCCAAGTGCAAGATGATTTCAAGTATGCCAAGTTCTCATCCAAGTCCTACGGCTTCACCAACAACCAAGCTTGAACGACTCCAACACCGACTACAAAGCCTTCTTCTACCAACATCGACAAATCGACTTCGAAGAAAGCTTCATCAAATACAAGCCATCCTTCTATGAGCAACTTCAAGCCGCGAGCTTCATCATCATCAATCCCAACCGATGAGACCGTCAAGATGAGTTCCTTCAAGTGTTTCACTTGCGGAGGCCGAGGCCACAAGTCCTATGAGTGCACCAACAAGCGAACCATGGTCTTCAACGACGATGGCACTTATGACTCCATGAGTGAAGGAGAAATGGAAGCCCTTGAGCAAGTCGCCATGCACCGCCAAGTGAACAATGAAGAAGAACAAGTCTTTTGAGATGAAGACTCAAGTCCCGCACTTGTTGTCTCCAAAGTCTTGACCCTCCAACATCACCAATAAGAAGACCAAAGATGCAACATATTCCACACCAAGGTCGGCATCAATGGATGATCCATCAAGGTCATCATCGATGGAGGAAGTTGTCATATTCTCACAAGTGAAGAACTTTGCTCCAAGCTCCAATTACCCAAGACGAAGCATCCACATCCATACAAAGTGCAATGGCTTAGTGACTCCGGCACCATCCAAGTCGAGCACCGAGTACAAGTCTCCTTCAAAATCGGCGCCTACGAAGACACCTTGGAGTGCGACATCGTTCCAATGTCTGTTTGTCATCTTCTCCTTCGACGACCATGGCAATTCGATAGAGGAGTCGTCCACAATGGACGTACAAACCACTATAGCTTCAAGATGAAAGGAAAGGAGTTTGTGCTACGTCCCATGTCCCCAAGTCAAGTGATCGCCGACAAGCAAGCCACCCATCGTGGAGAGAATAGTGAGAGAGTGAGCCACCAAAAAGAGAGTGAGCACCACAAGCCCAAATTGAGCGCCTCCACGATGAGCGACAAGAAAAACTTAGTTCTCTTTGCCACCAAACGTGAGATGAGGGAAGTGTGTGAGAACCCATCGAGTGTCCTACAGTATGTCCTATTGTAGAAGGACAAGGCACCTGATGAGGACATGACTACCTTGGATACGACCAAAAATATTGCATACATGCATATTTGTCGGGTGATTTCTAATGCAAACTATTCAATAATCTATTTATGTTATCCAGAACAAAAATACTTCACACACTTTTGTGTTTTGTCTAATTGTCGGTGTATGGAACATTTGTACAATCCACATATGAAGATAAGGGAAAAGAAGAAGGTTAGGTTCTGTTCAAAAAGTCCTCTCACGTCACTTTTGGGCCAAGAGAAGATAGAGTCCAAGTCTCTCACGTTCTGGATTCAGATTCGGATTGCAGAGACATACCTGACTCAAAACTCCAACAACTTTTTCATACGGACTCCAAATTGGGTGATTCTTTTTGTGTTGGAAACTAGATTTCGTGGTCTTTCCAACGCAATTGGATTCACCTTCAAATTCGTCCGGAGCGTTGAGTTATGGATGAAACAATCTGACGTTGCAGCAGAATCCGAGTCAAACTACAAGCCCAAAGGTGTTGCATCACCTCCACTTGGGCCCATGAGTCTTGTACAACCTAGGGTTAGTTTTAGGCTGCCTTGGGATGTCCTCCCACCTCCTTGGCCGCCATCCCTTGCTCCTATATAAGTAGATCCATCTAGTAGCTTTTTCCTGGGGATTTGTTTAGTTAAAAGTTAGCCATTGCAACTTCGTGTACTTCGTTTGTGTCCAACGACCAGACCAAGACCGCTTTCGGATCCCCACTTTTATCAATATTTCATCTATATTCGCAATATTTAGATTGCATTATCATATTATTGCTTGTTCTTCGATTGCGTGCAGGAATAGACCTTTGTCGTCGGGCTGATCGTGCTTCCAGCATCGTCAGTAACCTCGGGAGATTGGTTTGGCGATTGCTAAGGCGCAACGTCGTGCATGTTTGTAGTCAGATCGTCAAAGTCGTCTCCACGAAATCGATAGTTATCATCTCATCGAAAGATCGGGACACCCTCTCCTCTATCAGCACCACACACAATCTACCCTTGGTGTTATCTTCTTTATTGCAGGAATTCCCAGATGTTTTCCCCGATGAGCTACCTCTGGGACTACCTCCACTACTAGGCATTGAGCACCACATCGACCTCATCCCCGGAGCGCCGCTTCCGAACAAAGCTCCCTACCGCGTCAACCCCGAAGAAACCAAGGAAATACAAAGGCAAGTAAAGCATCTTATAGACCATGGACATGTGCGTGAAAGTTTGAGCCCTTGTGCCGTACCGGTCATTCTTGTGCCAAAACGTGACGGTAGCTTTCGCATGTGCTCCGATTGTAGACCTATCAATGCTATCACTGTTCTCTATAGATATCCCATTCCACGCCTAGATGATATGCTAGATGAACTTAGTGGTGCCACAATATTTTCCAAAATTGATCTTAAGAGTGGTTACTATCAAATCCGCATACAAGAAGCTGATGAATGGAAAACCGCATTCAAAACCAAGTTTGGTTTGCAAGAGTGGTTAGTCATGCCTATGGGTCTCTCGGAAGCACCGGGCACTTTTGTGCGCCTTATGAATCATGTCTTTCGCCCTTACATTGGTATATTTGTCGTGGTTTACTTTGATGACATTCTTGTGTTTAGCAAATCTATCAAAGAGCATGTCACCCATGTCCGCACCGTTTTGCAAACTCTTAGGAAAGAACGCCTCTATGCTAATATGGAGAAATGCCTTTTTGGTGTTCATAAGCTCGTTTTCTTGGGTTTTGTTATTTCTTCTAAGGGTGTTCATGTTGATGAGTCCAAGATCAATGCTATTAAGACTTGGCCGCAACCAACAAACTTGCATCAAGTGCGTAGTTTCCTTGGTCTTGCGGGTTTCTATCATTGATTTGTGAAGGATTTTAGCACCATTGCTTCGCCTTTGCATGCTTTGAGCAAGAAGAATGCACCTTTTGTTTGGGGACCATCCCAAGATACCGCTTTCAATGAGCTTAAGAACTTGCTTACTCATTCTCCCGTGCTTGCCTTACCCAACTTTGACAAACCTTTTGAGATTCATTGCGATGCTAGTGGTAATGGCATAGGGGGTGTGTTAACGCAAGAGAAGCGCCCCATAGCTTACTTTAGTGAGAAACTTTCCATAGCGCAACTCAATTACCCCATCTATGACAAAGAGCTATATGCTTTAGTCCGAGTTTTGCGTGAATGGGAACATTACCTTCGTCCCCATGAGTTTATCATTCATACCGATCATGAGACCCTCAAGTATCTTAAGGGTCAAACCAAGTTGAACAAGCGTCATGTTAAATGGAGTGAATTTATTGAGTCTTTTCCTTATGTCATCAAGTACATCAAGGGTAAAGAAAACATCGTAGCGGATGCTCTTTCCCGCATATGCATGCTTGTCACGCAACTTGAGTTAGATGTCATTGGCTTCGAGCATATCAAAGACTTGTATGAGCATGATGCAACTTTTGCTACTCCTTATGCCAAGTGTTTGTCGAATACATCTTGGGAACACTATTACATAAAATATGGCTATCTCATGAGAGCTAACAAACTTTGCATCCCTGAGTCGTCTCTTCGTTTGTTGCTTTTGTAGGAATCTCATGGAGGCGGATTAATGGGACATTTCGGACGCGACAAGACGTTCGCCACGCTCTTGAAGAACTACTTTTGGCCCAAGATGTTTCGGGACGTCAATCGTTTCACCAACCGATGTTCTCCATGTCGCAAAGCTAAGTCCAAAGCTCAATCTCATGGCCTCTATATGCCTCTCCCAATTCCATACCAACCATGGGAAGACATTAGCATGGACTTTGTATTTGGTTTGCCTAGGACTCGAAATGGGAAAGATTCCATATTTGTCGTTGTGGACCGTTTCTCAAAAATGGACCGTTTCACTTGTTGCTAATCTCTTTTGTAGGGAAATATTGCGTCTACATGGTGTGCCAAAGACTATCGTGTCGGATCGCGATGTCAAGTTCTTGAGTTACTTTTGGAAGACCTTATGCGCCAAGCTCGGAATCAAGCTACTATTCTCCACGGCATATCATCCACAAACCGACGGCCAAACGGAGGTGACAAACCGTACACTCTCCACCCTTCTTCACGTGCTAATCAAGAAGAACATCAAGGAGTGGGAAGAGTGCCTACCCATCGCCGAGTACGCCTACAACCGCGCAAGACATTTGACTACCGGCAAGTCCCCCTTCGAGGTTGTCTACGGCTTCAACCCGTTATCCCCATTGGACATTCTACCTCTACCACTACACGAGCGCATAAACATGGACGCGAGTGCCCGAGTCAACCACCTCAAGAAGATGCATGAAGATACAAGGCACACCATTGAGCTCCAACTACAACGACTCGCGACCAAGCTCAACGTCAACAAGCATCACATGATATTCAACATTGGAGATCTTGTGTGGCTACACCTTCGCAAGGAACGCTTCCCCAATGAACGCAAGTCCAAGCTTCTACCACGAGTCGACGGACCATTCAAGGTGCTTGCCCTCTACAACAACAACGCATACAAGATCGACATCCCACGTGACAAGTACTCCGTGAGCGACATCTTCAACATAAAAGATCTCTCCCCGTACCATGGTGATGAGGATTTGGATCCGAGGTCGAATCTTTCCCAAGGGAGGGGAGATGATGCGGAGCATCCCAAGGTCATCCCCATGGACCTACCGTCGTCTCATCAAGTGCCTAGTGGACCCATGACTCCATCACGTGCAAGAGCACTCGAGACCGAGGTGACATCTCTCCTCTCACAATTCCACTTTGATGACCATGAGACATGGCTACTACCTCAAATGGAGACATTGTGCATACTCAGGTATCAAGGAGTTAGCCATGGAGACGCCAAGGAGCGAGGAGAATCCAAAGAGGAAGATGGACGTGAAGATGGAGAAGAAAAAGGGCTAAGTCAGCAGAAGCCTGGACGATCCGGACCGCCGTCCGGATGATCCGGCCTCAACCCGGATGATCCGGACCCTGGCCCGGACGATCCGGATAATGTGCCCAGCGACACCCGAGATGGCATCTTGGAGATGGGTCATCCGGACCCAGGCCCGGGTCATCCGGCCACGCCCAGACGTCCGGACCAAGTCCCCGACATCTGGCCCTCCCGCAGCTGCTACAACCCAGCCGGATCATCCGGACGCCGACCCGGATGATCCGGACCCCCGAAGCCCGGATCATCCGGACCAACTCCTGGATCATCCGGCCACCGCCTGTGTGCGTGACTTGGGCCGAGGCCCGTGTACCCGTTTCGTCCTCCCACTTACCCTTTCGCCCCTTGGGCCATAAATAGACCTTCTACTCCTCATTTTTAGGGTCAGCAAATGTTTAGCTCATGTTTGTGAGAGAGCTTTGCTCATCTACTTGGTAGTCTTCTCTACGGAGATTCGAGCCTCCACCGGAGAAGATCCCCCAAGCGGATTCAAGACCCCTTTTAGGGAAGAACTCAAGACCTCCTCACGGAGAAGACCGGCTACCCTTGTATCGTCCCTAGTTGTCCGTGGATCGTGTATCTTTCCTTATGTACTCGAGGATGTAGCCCATGTGTGACTTATTCGTGTCGGTTTAGTGATTACTCTCGTGTTTCTTATTGTGTTTTCTCTCCGTTCTTCCCCGTGTTCTTCGTGATTTTCGCGGGATCCGCTCCTTTCGTGAAAGATCGGGCGATTAGGGTCTCTACCCTACATCAGAGTGGCAAGAG
>NC_053022.1:250691212-250703344 GCF_003073215.2 Triticum urartu | reverse complement strand
ATTTTTTGATGGACTCACTTATCTTCCAAGCCTTCCGCTGTTATCGTCACTAGATGGCCTTAAGCCATATTTATTGTAATAAGTTCTCTTTTGAGACACTCGATGCAATAAGTGTGTGATTGCTACTCTGCTATAAATCCTCCGAGTACTGTGTGGTGTCAGCATTACTGATCCAGGGATGACACCGGAGCACAGAGATCAGACTGTTTGAGGTCTGGTCGCTACAGAGATGGTATCAGAGCACACGCTGACTGTAGGACACGACCACTAAGCCAAAGACCTAGATCACTAGATCACTCTTTTCTCTTCTGACTTCTCATCTGTTCTACTCTTTAGGATGGCGGATGCAAGGAACAAGTTCACCCAACCAGATGAAGATACACCCTTTGGACGCCACTTGAAGGAAGTCACTAGATACCTGAACATAGGAATACCAAGCTTCACGGGAACCTACAACGCCACTTTACCCGAAGAAGAGTGCTGGATGATACAAGTTCAAGTTCCAGGAAGGACGTTCATGCCAGTCACTGAGCCCATAGAGTTTTCTTTTGATGCACCAACTTGGAGTCTAGGAAAGAGCATGGCAGCTCACATAGCCATGGGACGCATTGGAGAAGCCTACCGCAAGGATCTCAAGGATACTATCTACCAGATTTGTGGGCGCCGAGATGAACACTGGGAGATGATCAGCACCAGGAAAGATAGATCAATTGCAGCTTTTATCCAGGAGTTAAACCAGCACATTCGACGACGGGAGAATCAGATGTGCACCGACATGATAGATCTGAAGAAGGCTAAGACTAGAATTAAGGAACTGGAGGAAGAACTCAAGGCTACACGCGAAGGTTATGAAGAAGAAATTGAAGTATTGGTGGAGAAGAATGACGACCTGATCAAGAAGATTGGCATATTTATGGGAGGCCCAACACCAATAGATGAAGACGAAGAACCCAAGGAGATTAGCCCGGAGGACTACATCATCATTGACGGCACCAACTCGGAACAAGATAGTAGTGATGATGACTATGTTGATGAAGCAAGAGCGGATATCATGGAGTCTACAACCGTAGAATATTTCTAGTAGACCACCTCATCAGTAGTAGTAGTCCACCATGTAAATATAGTAGTCCGAGCACTTTGCGATAGTTAGATCGATTGTATGCCTTTGTTTGATTGACTGAAGTGAATTGTGTGCTTTTGCCTCATGTGCATATGGGTAGTGTTTTCCCTTTAGACCCCCTCTATTCTTATATCTCATCTTTTCTAAACCCTCAGATGCCTCCGAGACGTGACCCCGGATTTGCCTTTCCGCCGGAGCTCACCCAGTTGATCCAGCAGCAGAACACCTTGATGCAGTTGCTAGTTCAGAATCAGAATCAGGGGAACAACAACAACAACCCACCACCACCACCACCTGTTGACCACTTAGCCCGTTTTCTTAGGCTGAATCCGCCGGTGTTTTCCAGTAGCACCGAGCCGATAGTAGCAGATGATTGGCTCCGCAAGATAGCTAGGGAGTTGACCACAGCAGGATGCACAGATGCGGAGAAGGTGAAGTTTGCCGCACATCAGTTAGAAGGACCCGCAGCATCCTGGTGGGAGAATTTCACAGCCACCTTCCCAGTCGACACTGTCACATGGGACCAGTTTCAGCAGGCTTTTCGTACTGCCCATGTTTCAGCAGGAGCAATGGCCATGAAGAAGCGTGAGTTTCGTAACTTGCGCCAAGGAGGACGGACAGTTGGCCAGTATGTGGAGGAGTTTAGTAAGCTAGCACGTTATGCCCCAGATGACGTTGCTACGGATGCAGCTAAGCAGGAGAAATTCCTGGAAGGACTGAATGATGAGTTGAGTATGCAGTTGATGGTAGCCACCTTCAACAACTACCAGGAGTTGGTAGATCGTGCTCTTATGATTGAAGGGAAGCAGCAGCAAATTGAGAACCGCAAGAGGAAGTATGGACAAGGAAAGTATAATTCAGGAGCTCAGCAGAAGCCTCGTTTTACCCCTAGCCAGGAGGACATTTTCAGCATACCCATGGAGTAGGTAGCTCGCACAATCACAATGGCACCAAGAATGGTAATGGGAATGGAGGAAGCAATGGACAGAACCGCAGCACCCCATCAACCCCAGCCAAGAAGGACTTGAGCCACGTCACTTGCTATAAGTGTTCGAAGCCAGGACATTATGCAAATGAATGTCCTGAAGGCCAAAATGGCAATGGAAGTTCTGGGAAGAAGCCGAACCCTTTCAACAGGGGACAGGTGAACCACGTTAGCGTGGAGGAGGTTGAAGCTCAGCCCGATGCAGTAATAGGTAAGTTTTTGGTTAAGTCATTTACTGCACTCGTTCTTTTTGATACTGGTGCATCGCATTCATACTCAAGGGGATTTGTGGATAAGTATAACCTATCAACCCAAGCCCTTAGGTCACCCATGTTAGTAACCTCGCCAGGAGCAGAGTATGTGGCCAGTCTATGGTGTGATCGGTTACCATTAAGGATTGGTAACTATGTTTTTCCCTCAGACCTAATAGTATTGGAATCTCAAGGATTGGATGTGATATTAGGCATGGATTGGTTATCAAAGTATGAAGGGAATATTGAGTGTGCTAGTAAGTCAATTTTGCTTACCACACCAGAAGGGAGAAGGATCAAGTATGTATCCCGGCATGTACCAAAAAGGACACAAGTGAATTGCCTAACAGGAGTTGTGCAGGAGGAAGTACCAGTGGTAAAGGATTTTCCTGATGTATTTCCCGAAGAGTTGCCAGGCATGCCACCGGATAGAGACATTGAGTTTTTGATTGAATTGCCAGGCACTGGGCCAATATCAAGAGACCATATAGGATGCCAGCAAAAGATTTGGTGGAAATTAAGAAGCAGATTAAGGAGTTACTGGATAAGGGATATATTCGCCCAAGTTCTTCGCCTTGGGGATCACTAGTACTTCTAGTGGAGAAAGAAGGATGGATCGTTAAGGATGGTTGTTGACTATCGAGGAATTGAACGAAGTAACGATCAAGAACAAGTACCCACTACCAATGATCAATGATCTGTTTGATCGATTGCAAGGAGCTAAAGTGTTCCAAGATCGATCTGCGATCAGGATACCACCAGTTGAAGATTCGAGAACAGGATATACTAAGACAGCTTTTACCACCAGGTATGGGCTGTATGAGTATACCGTTATGTCATTTGGTCTGACTAACGCACCTGCCTATTTTTATGAACATGATGAACAAAGTGTTTATGGAGTTTTTGGATAAGTTCGTCGTAGTGTTCATTGATGATATCCTGGTTTATTCGAAGAATGAAAGGAGCATAAGGAGCATTTGCGTTTGGTACTTGGAAAGCTCAGAGAACACCAATTATATGCCAAGTTCAGCAAATGTGAGTTTTGGTTGAAGGAAGTAGGATTCCTCGGACACGTTATATCAGGAGAAGGTATAGCAGTAGATCCCGCTAAAGTTGAAACCGTGACCAAGTGGGAAGCCCCAACAACAGTTGGAGAGATCCGGAGTTTTCTTGGACTCGCAGGATACTACCGGAGATTTATTGAGAATTTCTCAAAGATTGCAAAGCCTATGACGGAGTTGCTGAAGAAGGATACTAAGTTCAAATGGACTGAGGAGTGTGAGGCTAGTTTCCAGGAGTTGAAGAAACGTTTGGTTACCTCACCAGTGTTGATTTTGCCAGATCAAACCAAGGATTATGAGGTGTATTGCGACGCTTCACGTCGAGGACTTGGAGCAGTGCTTATGCAGGAAGGGAGAGTTGTTTCGTATGCTTCACGACAACTGAAGCCCCACGAATTGAATTATGCTACGCATGATTTGGAGTTAGCAGCCGTAGTGCATGCATTGAAGACATGGAGACATTTCCTCATTGGAAATCATTGTGAGGTGTACACGGATCATAAGAGTTTGAAGTACATTTTCACACAGAAGGAGTTGAACCTCAGACAAAGGAGATGGTTGGAGCTTATCAAGGATTATGATATGAAATTGCATTATCATCCCGGGAAGGCTAATGTAGTAGCTGATGCATTAAGCCGCAAGAGCCATGTCAATACACTAATGACGGGAGAAATACCCAAGGAGTTAGCAGAAAATCTTCGTGAACTATGTGTGGAAATAGTTCCGAGAGGCTATGTAGCAGCGTTGGAAATTCAGTAACTTTGATGGATAGAATCAGGGAAGCTCAGAAAACGGACAAAGAGATTTCCGCTATAAAGGAGCAACTGAGCAAAGGAAAAGCTAAGGGATTTCGAGAGGATGAACACGACACCCTATGGTTTGAAGACTGTGTTTACGCGCCCAATGACCCAGAGATCAGAAAGTTGATTCTGCAAGAGGCACATGGCTCACCGTATTCGATTCACCCAGGAAATACCAAGATGTATTTGGATTTGAAGGATATTTTCTGGTGGACCGGAATGAAAAAGGATATTGCGGAGTATGTAGCAGTTTGTGATGTATGTCAGAGAGTAAAGGCAGAGCATCAGAAGCCAGCAGGATTGTTGCAACCATTGCCGATACCCGAATGGAAGTGGGATAAGTTAGGCATGGATTTTATCACGGGATTGCCAAGGACTCGTTCAGGCTATGACTTGATTTGGGTTGCAGTCGATCGATTGACGAAGGTAGCTCATTTCATCCCAGTAAAGACTACTTACACCAGTGCTAAGTTGGCAAAGATATACATGACCAGGATCGTATGTTTGTATGGAGTTCCGAGAAGCATCGTATCGGATAGAGGAACCAAGTTTACCTCAAAGTTCTGGAAGCAGTTGCATGAGACTTTGGGTACTAGGCTAGAATTCAGTACAACTTTTCATCCACAGACAGATGGACAGAACGAGAGAGTCAATCAGATTTTGGAGGATATGCTGAGAGCTTGTGCACTAGATTATGGATCTAGTTGGGAGGATAATTTGCCATATGCAGAGTTTTCTTACAATAATAGCTATCAGACCAGTTTGAAGATGGCACCTTTCGAAGCTTTGTACGGAAGGAGGTGCAGGACACCGTTGTCATGGGACGAAGTGGGAGACCGCCAGTTGTTTGGACCAGATCTGATTAAAGAGTCTGAACAGAAGGTGAAGTTGATTCGCGATAGGCTCAAGGTAGCCCAGTCCAGGCAGAAGAGCTACGCAGATTCTAAACGCAAGGAGACAGTTTACGAAGTTGGAGACAGAGTTTATCTTCGAGTATCCCCACTTCGAGGGATCAAGCGCTTTGGAGTTAAGCGGAAGTTAGCGCCATGATTTGTAGGACCATATCGAGTTTTGGAGCGTATGGGAGAAGTGGCCTACAAGTTGGAATTGCCAGAAGGATTAACAGGAGTGCATGATGTGTTCCACGTTTCTCAGTTGAAGAAGTGTCACGCGGAGATGGCTGACATACCTTTGAGAGACACAGTGCCATTAGAAGCAATTCAGTTGGATAACAATTTGACCTATGAGGAGAAACCAGTCAAGATTCGAGTTTGCCAGCCGAGTCACTCGCAGCAAGGTTATCAAGTTTTGCAAAGTTCAGTGGAGCCACCACACGGAGGATGAAGCCACCTGGGAGCGAGAGGAAGATTTGCTCAAGGACCACCCTCACCTATTTTCTAGCCAACCCGAATCTCGAGGGCGAGATTCATCTTAAGGGGGGTAGGTTTGTAACATCCCAAATTTTCAATTTGGAATGTTATACATTAGATCATCATGCATATCATATTTTTTTTTTTGTTGTTGATCCTAGAAAAATTCTAAGCAACTCAAGGACCCACGGAGAGAGTTGGGGATTTCGTTATTTTCATATTTGAGTTTTCTCAAATTAGTAATAGGATCATTTGATTTTATTTATTTTATCATCAATTATTTCTATTACAAAAATATGAGAGAGGGAATAAAATGACTTTCCCAAAATATAGAAATATTGAGGATTTAATAAAAAAATCAAATAAGTTTTATTTCGGAGTTTTTCGGTATTTTTATTTGAATTTAGGAAAAATGCGCATTTTTCAAAGTTGTAGTTTGGGCCCAGATAAATGTTCACTTTATCGGGCTTGATTTTAGGAACCCGGCAAAATTTATTTCGTGATTTTTGGAGTCCGTTTAGTATTTCTTTTTATTTTTCTTCCGAGCGGATTTATAAAAAAACGGAACCGACTCCGGGCCGTACCCGGCCAGGAAACCTCCGCCCGGGGCCTTTAAATAGCGCCCGAGGCCCGCGAGAGAGAGCCAGCCCGCCACCACCGAAACCCTAGCCGCCGCCCTAGCCAGCCGCCGCCGCCCGCCGCCGTCCCCGCCGGAGAGCGCGCCTTTCGAGGTTCGCCGCCGCCTTCGTTTTCCGTGCTTTTTTAAAAAAAAATTTCTGTTCGTCGTTTTTCTTTTTCGTCAGATTTTCCGCGGTTATTTTCTGATCGCGATTTCTGATCCGATTTTCGTTTTAGTATAACTTTTCGCTCGTTTATCGGAATCAGGCGATTCAAGCGCCTGGAGTTTCGTCTCGAAACCCTCTTTCCGAATAATCAACTTAAACATGTTTTTGCTACTGTAAAATTTGCCCTAGATCCAGATTACTAGAACGAAGTTGTTTTCTTTCGCCGTTTGATTTCTTTTGCTTCGTTCGATTTGATTCTTTTGCAAACCAGGGTTCTTAAGTTGAACTTTCTGGTTAGATCTTCTATTTGAGTTTTACCTGTGCATTAGATGAGTACTTATTGTATGCTTGTTGTTTGTCTGCGATAGAATACCCGGAGTGCGCCGCCTGTTACTGAATCTCTAGGTTTCGCGGATCATCAGCAAGGCAAGTAACACTTTGATCATACCTTTTCTACAACCCAGTTTTATTGCATTAGATAAATCCTCACACATTGCATGATTAGGATCTAATTAAATTGTGGGATGGGAAGTAGATGAGGTAGTACCTATTACCTGTTTATTATCAAACCTTTGGGAGTTACTTCTACGTTTGCTTATTATGCCATGCTATGCTAGTAGACGTGGATTGGGTGAGTGATATCCATGACAGATGTGAGATTGTTAATTAATGGTTTATCTAAGGTGGCAACTTAAACACACATCTGGGTGGATTGAGGCACCTGGGTATTCCAGGACTTGCCTTTTTTTTGGACCGCCACCCAGGCTCAAAGGGATCATGAGACTATTCATACTAGAAACTTCCGTGTGCAGCCACAAGCTATTATGGGCTCTAGCATAGTTGACTAAGTTGTGCGAACTCTTACAGTGTAGACTAGCAGATGTAGGGGATGTAGTGGTACGGTCTACCCATCGTAAGGTGCTAGCGCTTCTGAAAGACTATGTCTCGGTCATCCGTCTCTCAAACACCTGTAGTGCGAGAAACCAAATGGAGGCGATCGAGTCTTGTGGGGAAAAGTGCGCAAACCTCTGCAGAGTGTAAAAACTAATCATGGTTAGCCGTGTCCCCGGTTATGGACATCTTGAGTATCTAGTACCTGGATATCATGTGAATCTCAACATGTTACTCTAAATTAATTTTGATGGGTTCTAATGATGTTACTTAATTGGGATTGAGGATGCTGTCAACCATTCTCAATGTTTAACAACCACCATGATAGTAATTAATTTTATTCCTTTGAAGTAGGGAAAAATTGGCTTTACGCAAAAACTGTAACCATAGAGCTTTCCACCAGCCAAATATGCATATAGTATAGTTGTTGCATTCCATTATTCTCTATGTGTTACCTTGCCAGCATATTCCATGTGCTGACCCGTTTCCGGGCTGCAACGTTAATGTTGCAGACTTTTCAGATGACGATTAAGGAGTTTTAGGTTGTGGTTCTATACTCAGTGATGCCGTTGGAGTTGATGGACTCACTTATCTTCCAAGCCTTCCGCTGTTATCGTTACTAGATGGCCTTAAGCCATATTTATTGTAATAAGTTCTCTTTTGAGACACTCGATGTAATAAGTGTGTGATTGCTACTCTGCTATAAATCCTCCGAGTACTGTGTGGTGTCAGCATTACTGATCCAGGGATGACACCGGAGCACAGAGATCAGACTGTTTGAGGTCTGGTCGCTACAGGTTTACCAAAAAAATGATATAAAATGATTACAAAACATCCAAGATAGATAATATAACAACATGGAACAATCAAAAATTATAGATACGTTGCAGACGTATCAGCATTCCCCAGCTTAACTCCTACTCGTCCTCGAGTAGGTAAGTGATAAAAACAGAATTTTTGATGTGGAATGATGCCTAACATGTCATGTCATATCATATTCTTTTCTATATAGCATGGACATTTGGACTTTTATATTGTTCAAAGCAATAGTCTAGTTTTGACATGATAACTTAAATACTCAAGCATATCAACAAGCAACCATGTCTTTCAAAATATCAACGCTAAAATAAGCTACCCCTAGCCCATCATGCTCAATCATGGATCCATTCATGAAACACACTCACATATTAACTACACCCAATGCCCAAGTATGATCATAGTGCCTCTTAGTTGGTGCTTTTATAAGAGAGGATGAGACTCAAATTCAAAATAAAAATTGCACAAAGTAAAAGAAAGGCCCTTCGCAGAGGGAAGTAGGGATTTGTAGAGGTGTCAGAGCTCAAAGCGAAAAACTTAGAGATAAAAACATTTTGGGAGGTGTGTCCTTCCCACTAACGAAAACGACTTAGAGTTCCCAACACTTTCCATGCTAGATATATCATAGGCGGTTCCCAAACAGAAAATAAAGTTTATTCCTTTTTCCACAATACTTTCACTTTCCATGGCTAACTGTATCCACGGGTGCCTTCCATACCAACACTTTCCAAGGAATTTATGATTTTACAACATAAAGTAAATTCATTTTTCATTTTCGGATTGAGTATCCCTAATAACTTTGCCTTACTCTCGTGCAATGACAAGTGAATAAACACTCATCATGAGAATAACACATCTAGCATGGAAAATATCAGCCACCCCTCACCGCTCCGTGAGCGGTACGAACACACAAAAGAGAAGTTTATTTTGAAAATTAGAGATGGCACATACAAATTTGTTTAGAATGGAAAAAGAATACCTTATATAGGTAGATATAGTGGACTCATGTGGCAAAACTGGTTTAAAAGTTTTTGGATGCACAAGTAGTGATCATACTTAGTGCAAAATGAAGGCTAGCAAAAAGATTGAGAAGCGACCAACCAAGAAACGAATAATCTCACAAGCAAGCATTAAGCATAATTAACACCGAATAATGCACCACAAGTAGGATATAATTTCATTGCACAATTATTGACTTTCGTGCTTACATACGAAATCACCAACCTTAACACCAATATTCTTACTAAAGCATAATTACTCATCAAGATGACTCACATATCACATCATCATATCTCAAAACTATTACTAAGAATCAAGTTTATTTTGTCCAATGATCTTCATGAAAGTTTTTATTATATCCTTCTTGGATATCCATAACTTTGGGACTAATTTTCATGAGTTGCTTTTCATAAGCTCAAAAAAAATATAAGTGAAGATCATGAGCATAACAAATTTTCTTTCTCTCATAATAATTGAAGAGAAGCAATGGAGATTTTCTTCAAAATTTTACTAACTCTCAAACAAATCTAAGTGAAGCAAGAGATAATTTCTTCAAAGATACTAAGCACACTGTTCTAAAAAGATATAAGTGAATCACTAGAGCAAGTCCTAGCTCATAAAAGATTTAAGTGAAGCATAGAGAGCAATTCTAACAAGTCATGACATAATTTTGACTCTCTCAAATAGGTGTGTCCAGCAAGGAATCAAGACTTAAAACACAAAATAAAACAAGCAAATACTCAAATCATACAAGGCGCTCCAAGCAAAAGACATAGTATGTGATGAATAAAAATATAGCTTCGAGTAAAATACCGATGGTCGTTAGAAGAAAGAGGGGATGCCACTCGGGGGCATACCCAAGCTTAGTTGCTTGCTCTCTTTTGGATAATAGATTTGGATGTCGGGGCATCCCCAAGCTTAGGCTCTTCTTACTCCTTATTCCTTCATCCATCGTAAGATAACCCAAAACTTGAAAACTTCAATCACACAAAACTCAACAAAAGCCTTCGTGAGATCCGTTATTATAAGAAAAAAATTCACTACTATAAGTGTTGTAGTAAGCCAATTCATATTTTGTTCTTGCATCATATCTACTGTATTACAACTTTTCTATGGCAAAAACTCATCAAAGAAAACCATAGATCCATCAAAACAAGCACACAACGCAAAGAAAACATAATCTGTCAAAATCAGAACAGTCTCTAGCAATCTGGATAATTCGAATACTTATGTAACTCCAAAAACTCTGAAAAATTAGGACGACCTGGGAAATTTGTATATCAATATACTGCAAAAGGTATTGGTATTTTATAATTTCCTGGTTAAAAATGAAAATTATTTCCGTGAGCGCAAAAGTTTCTGTTTTTTTCCAGCAAGATCAAACAACTATCACCCAAGAAGATCCTAAAGGCTTTACTTGGCACAAACACTAATTAAAACACAAAAAACACAATCATAACAGTAGAATAATTGTGAAAACACTCAAGAACTGAAAGCAAAAGGAAAAAATAAATTTTATTCATTGGGTTGCCTCCCAACAAGCGCTATAGTTTTACGCCCTTAGCTAGGCATAAAACAAGGATCTAAGTTTTTTCATCTTTATTTCGAGATCCATAAGATGCCCTCATGATTGATTCATATGGTGGCCTAATTCTTGTTCTAGGTAAGTGTTCCATACCCTTCCTCAAAGGAAATTGGAAATTTAATATTGCCTTCTTTCATATCAATCACGGCACCGATAGTGCGTGAAAACGGTCTACCAAGAATAATTGGACAAGACGGTTTGCAATCAATATCAAGAACAATAAAATCTATGGGCACATAATTCCTATTTGCAAGAATAAGAACATCATTCATTCTTCCCATAGGCCTTTTAATAGTAGAATCCGCCAAGTGCAAATTTAAAGAGCATTCTTCAATATCAGTAAGACCAAGCACAATACATAAAGATTTCGGAATTGTAGAAACACTAGCACCCAAATCACATAAAGCAAAAACACTCATAATTTTTAATCTTGACTTTGATGGTAGGTTCCCATTCATCATGCAATTTTCTAGGAATTGAAACTTCTAATTCCAATTTTTCTTCTAAAGCTTTCATCATAGCATCAACAATATGTTTAGTAAAAACTTTATTTTGTTTATAAGCACGGGGTTAATTTATCATGGATTGCAATAAAGAAATACAATCAATCAAAGAGCAACTATCATAATTAAAGTCTTTGTAATCCAAAAGAGTGGGAACATCACTAGTTAAAGTCTTGACCTCTTCAAACCCACTTTTATCAATTTTCTCAACAAGATTTTCACCCTCCGAATTATAGGGACGCATTCTAACTAAAGTTGACTCTTCTCCAGTCCGTTTTTCATCAATCGTAACTTTACTAAACAAGGAATCAATAGAAGAAACATCAATCATTTTAAGATCTTCATTTTTATCTTCTAATGAGATTGATTTAGCGACCATTTGATTTACTAGGGTAGCTTGTGCATCGGATATTTTTCCTAGAAAACTTTCGGCAAAAGCATACTTATATTGGAGATTGCAAACTTCTCTAGTAATATCATCAAGTTGTTTTGTTATAGCATCGAGCACAACGAAGTGTTCCTTAAGTTCTTCGGTAAAATACTTATTATGCCCAAATTGTGTAGTCATATATTCCTGAGTACTTTTCTCAATTTCAAGCAAAATATTGGGGTAAGGAACATCATATATTTTCTTTGAGGCATCATGAGTATGCAAACAAGAACGCACGCAAAAACATATCCGACAAGAAAACGGTGAACGAAAAAGAGGGGCGAATAAAACGGCAAATTTTTGTGAAGTGGGGGAGAGGAAAACGAGAGGCAAATGGCAAATAATGTAAATTTCGAGGAGATGAGATTTGTGATTAGGAACCTGGTATATGTTGAAGATCCTCCTTGGCAACGGCGCCACACATTCCTTTTGATGGCGGCTTGAAGCTACGTCGGTATTTCCCCAAAGAGGAAGGGATGATGCAGCACAACAGCGGTAGGTATTTCCCTCAGATATGAAACCAAAGTTATCGAACC
>NC_053022.1:250652974-250690212 GCF_003073215.2 Triticum urartu | reverse complement strand
CAAGTTTGTCGGCCAGTGCTTGGGACTTGATGGCGGTCTAGGGCTGGTAGACGATGGTATGGGGTGCCAGCTCGATGGCCCACTTGGCCACACGGCCCGAGGCATCTCGCTTGCCCATGATCTCGGCAAGGGGGGCGGTATAGACGATCATGATGGTGTGCTCCTGGAAGTACTGCTTCAGCTTCTTGGCGGCAAAGTACATGCCCTAGCACATCTTCTGGTAGTGAGGGTAGTTTTGCTTGGAGGCGGACAACACCTCGCTCAGGTAATAGACCGGTCTCTGGACCGGCTGCGCCCTGCCGGCTTCTGGGCGCTCGACAACAATCACCATGCCAATGACCCAGTTGGTGGCGGCGATGTAGAGGAGCATGGGCTCTTTAGCATCTAGAGTGGCCAGGACAGGCGGCGTGGACAGCGACCGCTTGAGCTGGAGGAACGCCTCGTCCGCCTGGTCGGTCCACTCGAAGCAAGTGGTCTTCTTCATTAGCTAGTATAGTGGGAGGGTGTTCTCGCCCAGCCGCCTGACGAACTGGCTCAGAGATGCTAAGCACCCGGTGAACTTCTGGACTTCTCGCAGCCAGGTCGGTTTCTTCATTCACTCAATGGCCTTGATCTTCATGGGGTTGCACTCAATCCCATGCCCAGAAACAAGGAAACTAAGTAGCTGGCTGGTTGGTACTCCGAAGACACACTTCTCCGGGTTGAGCTTGATCTAAAAGTGGCGCAGGTTGGCGAAGGTGTCAGTGCAACAAACCCTGGGTCTGTTGCCCAGACTATGCACAAGCATGGTAATAGGAATGGGACACCAACCCAAGTTAGGGTGAAAGAAACCAAGATCTTCGAAGGACCAACATGCAGCTCAAGAGGACCAAGTTCAAGCCAAAGAAGCAAGATGCCACCAGGAGAAAAGCCTCCCTTGCCAGCCAGGCGAGCTCGGCGAGGGTGGGGTCACCCCCAGAAGGGGGCATCCGAGGCATCCCGGCAGCACCTGCCGGAACTCATGAAGGCAAAACCACCTCACCAACTACCCTGCCAAGACCCACGTCATCGATCGATGCGGTGTCAAGCCGCAAAGTGCCTAAGTGGCAGCCATTCGCCACATGGCGGCTTTTCTCTATAGGAAACATCTATGAACGACACCCATCCTATGACGTGTAAAGCGAGAAGGTGCAGAGTTGGCTATACAAGCCCGGCAAGGCTTGCTGGGTAACCAACGACGTGACATTAAGTGGTGCATTTAATGCACCCTCTAAGCCTATAGAGTTAGGTATGATAGCACTATTTGCTATCTTATCAGTGCATAATGACCACTTTGCCATTGTGGTGACCCCTTAGTCTATAAAAGGAGGCCCATGGCAATCGTTAAAAGGGTTAGAAGAGTGGCAGCCATTCGCCACATGCCGGCTTTTCTCTACAGGAAACACCTACGAACGATACTCGTCTTGCAACGTGTCAAGTGAGCAAGTGCGGAGCTGGAAATGCAAGCTCGTCAAGGCTTGCTGGGCAACCAATGATGTGACATTAAGCGGTGCATTTAATGCACCCTGTCAGCCTGCAAAGTTAGGTATGATAGCACTGTTTGTTGTCTTATCTGTGCATAATGACCACTTTGCCATTGTGGTGACCCCTTAATCTATAAAAGGAGGCCCATGGCAACCGTAAAAAGGGTTACAAGGTTGGATAACACACACGCCCATACGCGTGTAGCCACTACCACCCCCTATCGGCTAAGTGTACTACGCTCCACCACCACTCTTCCACCATCAATCCACCAAAGAGGAGTAGGATTTTACGCCTCACGGCGGCCCGAACCTGGGTAAAATTACCTGCGTGATCTCTGCCATGTTGCCCCACGCTCGTTTGCTCTTTGTGCAATGCGACCTCCCCCTACCGAACCAACAAAGGGCCCTCTGGTCCCATAGGTGGCCGTGGTTTCCCAGGATAGAAGGTCTCCTTGAGATCCTCCAAAAAGGTGTCGCGCTTCTCCATCTTCACCACTATATCGTCCACATAGACATGGGTGTTTCTTCCGAGTTGCTTCAGGAGGCACTTCTGCATGCATGCAGCATTGAAAGGTGGCATCGACATTCCTCAAGCCGAACGTCATGGTGATGTAGCAGAAGGCGCCGAAAGGGGTGATGAAGGTAGTCTTCAGTCGGTCGGCGGAGTCCAGCTTGATCTGGTGGTAGCCAGAGTAAGAGTCCAGAAAGGACAACAGCTCACAGCCAGCCATGGGGTAGATCACCTGGTCGATCCGGGGCAAAGAAAAGGGATCCTTGGGGCAGACTTTATTGAGGCTCGTGTAGTCGATACACATGCGCCACTTGTTGTTTTTCTTCAAAATGAGGTATGGGTTGGCAAGCTAGTCCGGGTAGAACACTTCCATGATGAAGCCGGCTGCCAGAAGCCGGGCGATTTCTTCACCAATGATCCTTCTCTTCTCTTCTGATAGGCGGCGGAGGGCATTACAAAAAAGACACATCCATGACATTTTGGGCCGAGCGAATTTTTTTCTGTCATGGTTATCACACTTCTATGACGATAATTGTGACAAAACCCGGTATCATAATAGATGTGGTGGGCTCCTACTTCTATGACAAAAAATCATGATAGAAAATGGGATTTTCATCCTGGGTAGGCTGGAGATGCAGCTGCATGACATTCTTTGGGTCGTGCATGACGGAAAAACCATGGTAGAAGCGAGGGCGAGGAAAATATCGGGGAGTTCCCGGTTACGGTGGGTGGTCGGGGGCCGAGCGATGCTCTTTTCTCTCGTAGACGTACGCGCATGTGTGGGAGGCGTTGCGCTCTAAATGAAGCCAAGCGAGGCGTTGGGCTCTAACTGAACCCGAGCGATTGCACTAGCTACGTTACTGAACCCGAGCGATCGATCCCTTGCTGTTAACTGAACCCGAGTGATTCCTTCGCTACTGCTGCTAACTGAAGCCGATCGATTCCTGCTGCCTCCTTCCCCTGATGAACAATGAGCGTTCTTGTTGGGGGGAGGTGGGGTTGGATGAACAGTTCCCGGTGGGGGATTGGATGAACAGGACCCCGTGGTGTTGCCGCTGGATGAACAGGACCTCGATCGAGCCGGTTGGGTGGATGAACATGACCCCGTGGAGGGCTGGTTGAACAGTAGCCGGTGGTGGGCTGGATGAACAGTAGCTCATGGAGGGGTGGTTGGACAAGACCCCGTGGAGAGGGCTGTTTGAATAGTAGCCGGTGGAGGAGCGCTGGAGGCTGGATGAGCAGGAGCCCGTGGATGAACAATCGCAGGTGGAGGCTGGAGGAGGTCGACGGTGGATGAACAGTAGCACGTGGAGGCTGGAGGAGGTCGACGGTGGAGATGAACAATATCCCGTGGAGTCTCGTTTTGCGGTACGTCACACCCCTCCCGATGAACATGACCGCCGTTTCGACTGTAGCGCTCCAACACAAGTCCGTTTCCTCCGTTTTGCGGTACGCAACACCCCTCTCGATCAACATGACCCTGTTTCGATCGTAGCAGGTCCAAGAGAAGTCCGTTTCCTCCGTTTTGCGGAACACCAGACCCTCCGTATGAACAGGATCTCATTTCGACCGTGGCCAGTCGAACATAAGGTCGTTTCCTCCATTCTGCGGTACGCCACGCCTTGTTTCCATCGGTTGTTCTGTCCAAGCCGGTTGGTTCCCGATGAACACGATGTATTCCATTGCCTCCCCATGAACACGATGTTGTTTCTTCGTTCTGACCCAGCCGGTTCGCTTCCCGATGAATAGGATGTCGTTGCTCCCGTCCGTTGCCTTTCCATGTACACAAGCCCTGGTCGTACGTATATATATGCACGAGTAGGCGTTTGAGACCCCGCCCGTATGTACGTACGTGGCCGTATTTAGTTTCTTGCACCCTGGTCGCTATGCGTATGTGTACATGCTACGGGCGCGCCTCTACTACGACACGTCCCCTTCCTAACACGACCACGGTTCATCGCTGCAGCCTGCAGACAGTCTGATCGACTAGTATGTACGTGCACGTTAGCGACCGGAATGACAACGCTACGTACGCTTCGACTAGGGGGAAACGTTTTTTTTTGCGAAATACGGTGGCCCGTCCGGTGGGTCTCTGCTGTTAGGAGGAGGAATAATAATTTTGCGAAATACGGTGGCCCGTCCGACAGCCTCTCCACGTACATTACTCTTCCAATGGTAGTTGTTCCTTGACTACGCCGCACCGAGAGCACCAGGGCGGTGGACGACGGCGAGGCCTAGGAAGGGGACGACGCGGGGTCGAGGAAGACGTGGCAGTGGATGCCCATGCGGAGGGGAGTATGTGGGTTGACTGCTTCGGTTGCGGTGTGAGGTTGCCGTCACTGGAGAATAACAGGAGATGTGGGTGTGTATAGAGGGATGCCATAGCCAGCGGTGGCAGCACAGCCAAACACGGGAGGTAGGAGCATGCGGCACGGCCGACGCTGGTTTGGGCGGCTGGAGCAAGAAGACCAGAGGTTAAAGAAGCACGACGGTCGTTGGATGGACATCGTACGGTCACTATAGCCAGAATCGTTTATATTGACTAAGTTGACAAAGCCCTTTGTACGCGTCAACTTAGTAGGCCCACAGGTCCGCCTCCGAAATGATGCGCCCCATATGTCAGGGGGAGGAATCATGTTTTGGGCGGCTGAAGCTAGAATATCCGAGATTGAAGAAGAAGCACGACATCCGTTGGAAGGACATCCAACGACCACTGCTCCTAGAACCGTGTGTTGACTATAAGTTGACAAAGCCTTGCATATGCGTCAACTTACTTTTTTTAGGGGACGCGTCAACTTAGTAGGCCCACAAGTGTGTGGTAGAGAACTTATAGCCCATTTGCAATTTGTAAGAATGTACAACCCATTTTGGAATTCTAATGGAATTTCCTACAGCCCATTTGCAATTTCTAAGAATGTACAGCCCATTTTTGAATTCTAATGGAATTTACTACAACCCATTTACAATTTGTTAAAAGTACAACCCATTTTCTAGCTAGGACAACGATTAATAATTTCAACCAACCACTCAAAACAGAATTCAATAAAACTTCCCACATTTTGATGGGATCCGAAATATATTTATCCCGAAATTTCTAGTCAGATTAAATACAATTTCAATATAAATTTGTATTACGTAAAAGTCCAACGAAATATTGTGCATGAAACAATTAATGAAATTAATATTCTGAAAATCCAAAAATAATATTTTATAAACTAATTATGTGTTTGGTGCATTTTTTATAGTTACTGCCCAACTTTTATAATTACATCCCATTTATTATTTCTTAAAGCCCATTTTCTTGTTATGCCTAATGGATCCCTCCTAGGAAAGATTTGTAGCCTAGTAGGGCGTAGAATAACAAGTTGACCTTGCCTGGGTATTCCACAAAAAAAGTATAGCTGGGCTAGCCATTTTCAGCATGAAAAAAATTAATATCTGGGATGGATATCTGGCCTGGGCTAGACGGGCCACAGCCCGCCCAGTTAATACCCTGCTTTCCTCTAAACAACAACGAAAACAACGCTCAAGAAAAAAATCTGCAGTGCTCACACCTCAAAAACACAAATACTGCTCGAGCTTCTTGTTCCCAGCTGCCGGCCGCTCCTTGAGCAATTCTCTTGCTTATTGACTATGTAGGTTGACAATGGTGTGGGACCGTGATGTCAGGAAACCAAGAGGAAGCAAAAAAAATTATAGTTGTATATAATATAGAGGCACTTGCGTACGTGCAGCTATGGCACTAGTGGGTCCCTATTGTCATCCTCTCCAAGCAAAGTCATCTCCTCATTCCTCATGTCCGTTGACCATGTTGACAACGCGAGACGACGGGGCCAAGGCAATCGCAACAACTTAAAGGATGACAGAGAGGGCCTCGCGGGCCCTACGGATGGTCTAATACAACGCCTGCTGCTCATTCGGGAAGCCAGGATCGTAGGGCCACATGTCCGTGACGGCACTATCGTTTGCTTGTTCACCGGTGCTCGTTGACGAGACGGAGGTTGCATCACAGGTCCTCCTGCGTTGGTAGCTCTTCCGCCATTAGGGTGTCGAAGTGCGGCTGCACCTGCTCTATGGTGAACACGACATGAACCGGCTTGGACAGCGGCCCCGGCTCCTGGCCGGAAGCTACGTCCATAGTCTTATTGCTGTCGCTCAGCTCGGTGAGCTCACTGGCAAGCCAGCATGTCCGGCTGCTGGACTGACCCGCTGCCAATCATGAGTCTGACTGCCTTGGCCCACCCAGACCGCCTCCCTCTCCCGCGCGTGCTTTCCGCCTAAAACGGTCAGTGTCGCCCGCCCCGCTTCCCTGTGCAGGCGATTGCTCTGCCTTCAAATGACACAAGTGCCATCCGTCCGTCCGTCTGCTTCCCACATTAATGATATGCGGTTGCCGAGGCAGCTACGCCGGCGCCACACGCCCGTCCCTTCGCCGCCCACCATTGCTATATAAACTGCTGCACCGGTCATAGCCGCAGTCATTTGCCTCTATTCCCTTTCTCCTGTCCACACCACTACTGCCCACCATGGCTTTCTCGCGCTCCAGTGCTCTTCAGGACGGGCGGACGACGGACCAAGCCGGCAGGCAGACGAAGGACGATGACGTCCCAATTTAGAACATGGTTGTCGATGATCCGGAGCCAACCCCCTCCTCCGCGCCATCCTCGCCGGTTTATTGCACCATGACCATCGGCGAGACCCGTGCCTAATACAAGGACACGGTGAGGCAGAAGCGTGAGGAGTAGTTCCAAGAGGCGCAGGCCGCCGCCTACAACCACCATCTCCTCTAGGAGCACCTGCAGGGGGAGGAGCAGATCGCCACGGAGTGGGCGGAGCAGGAGGCGCTGTTCGACTCATACCACTCCGCCCGCGAGGGCCGCTTCGAGTGCTGGCGGTACCACATGCGAGTGGTGCAGGCTGCGGCCACCTACAAAGAGGGCGATGAAGCGGGCGAGATGCTGTTTGGTGAGACCGAGGACGAGGCAGAGGACAATGCCGGCTCCGACGAGTCCCCGCTCTGCTGGCGTCGACGAGACCCTGCTCCGCCAAGGCCCTGCGGTGCCAACAACGAGGCAGAGGACACCGCCAGCTCTGCCGATGCCCCGTCCCACCGGCACCGAGGCGAAGGATTTCACCGGCTTTGGCGAGGCCCTTCTCTGTCGAGGACCCACCGCGCCAACAATGAGGCAGAGGACATCGCCAGCTCCACCGAGGCGCCGCCCCGCCGGCACCTAGGTGGAGGACCTCGCCGGCTTCGGCGAGGCCCTACTCCGCCGAGGCCTCGCCCTGCCAACAACGAGGCAGAGGACATCTCTGTCTCAACCGAGACCCCACCCTGCTGACAACGAGGGGGATGATTTCCCCCGCTCTGCTGAGGCGGTGCCCCGCTGGCAACGAGATAGAGGACATCGCCGGCTCCGTCGAGGCCCCGCCTCACTGCAAACGAGGCCGCGCCACACAGAAAATGAGGAAGAGTAGAAGATGGTAGGTCGCCGCCGCTCGGTTCCAAGTAAGGCCAACGCTGCTACCCTTCGGTTGAAGCCAAGCTAGGCGGTGTTTACCATTGATGGCCGATTAGTTTCTTGGCGGCGACGTGGAGGCGGAGAGCTATGTTGGAGAAGGACGCTGCTTCAGTTACTTAACTGCTGGTGTACTTGGGTGACTGACATGTGGGCCCAACAAGCATCTGGGCCACATGTAAGTTACGCAACTGCACCTGCAGTTAAGTAACTAAAGCTCGGTCCGCTGGAGAAGAAGCTTTTGTTCGGCTCAGCCGGACACAGGTGGGTAGCTTCGGTTAATTAATTATACCTCCAGCGCACCCCTTTTTAGTTAAAGAATGTATGAAATGTAATGAAATCCGACATGTTTATATGAAATCCGACTGTGTATGAATGAATTTAGTTTGATTAGTTCGAATTCTTGTATCACTAGCATTGGATGAACATGCAAAACAATATGTACTATCTTTATTCCCAGGGTGATCACCTCGTTAGCAGCAGTTTCACATGTACTGCCTCCGGTCCTTTTTAGTCTGCATACAAGTTTTATCTGCAGTCAAAGTATCTCTACTTTGACCAATCTTATAGAAAAAAGTATGAACATTCACAAAGTAAAATCAACTGTCTTCAAACAAATCTAATATGCAAAGTAAAAAGGAATAGAGGGAGTACAAAGAGTTTGAGCAGCTTTTTAGCGTTCTTGTACATTGCAATCAAACACACAGGCCTGGCAATTCATAGAGAACATTCAAAACAATCGATGATTATGCATCTCAGCGATTCACATGTCAGAGCCAATATTTACTTCACAACTAAAGAATAAAGAAAAATCAATCGATGTTGGGCGTCCCATTCGAAAATATCAAACGCATGTCTTCTTGCTAACATCAATGAGAAAAATCTCACAAGGTTGTCCCATTCCAAAATGTCAAATGCATGTTGTTTTTCGCACATCAATGAGCAAATTTCGACAAGGTTTTCCCATTCCAAAATATCAAATGCCTACGATTGTGGAACGGGCAGGGTTTGCCATTAGTTTGGACATTGACATGGCACCTCGTGCTAAATAAACCAGCTATTCTTTTTGTGCAGTTCCACCAAAATCAACCAAATTTGCGCATAGCTTGTATGATTTCGCCTTTATATGTTGCAATGCCTTGAACATATCGCCACCTCCTTTCTTGTGTGGAAATGAATGTTTCGATGTATTCATGAACATTTTGTGCAGTTCCCATTGAAATCAAGCTGAGCACCCCTGTTTGCACAAATACAAAATAAGTGATTAGTATAAAGCGAACTGTACTATGAATAGACAGTTTAAATAGGCACCTACATGGTCCATGTAGAGCACACTTTAAAAAAATGGAACTCACCAAAAAGAATCCAAGAACAACATTGTAATTGTGCAACACAGCAAAAAATATGGAGATATGTCATTCCTTCTGAGCTGAAGTTAGTTTGGTCTTGTGGGGATTAATGTAACCATCCTTCAACTGCTCCTTCTGATGAGAAGATAGACAGGGCTTCTTCATCCTGGCATAATCGAAACTAGTCACTTCACGTACTCCATATTCTTCTTCAGAGGAGGATGATCCTGTTGTGCAAAGACAAGAGGACAACTAAATGCTAGCATCCCTGTTTGCTAGGAAAAAAGGAAAGGAAATATTTAAAACAACACAGATGAAGCACTTCTCAAGGACAATACCATTTTCTTATGACAGTATCTAAACAGTAGCACAACACCAATAGAAAAGAAAAAGCTCAATCATATGGATGAAATTCGTGGGCGAGTACCACCATTTTCAGGAGGCTTATTGTGTAGAGCATACAAATCAAGCACTTCTTCGGAACCATCTGTTGTTATATACTGTGGTTGCCATGCTTACTATATACTCCTTGATTAGTTTAATGTTTCCAACATCTTCTTGTGCAGTTCCACTAAAATATATGGTATCTTCCAAGAAGATCCATGTTTGCACAAGTAGAGACAATTACATATTACATTAAGAGTGGCATCGAATCAGTGGCAAAACAATTGCTCGTTCCAGCCATAGCAATAAATCAAGATGCAAAACTATATCATTACTTGTGTCATCACAGTTCCAGTTCTTCCTTATAGCACCGGGGGTTGATTTTTGTTTTTCTTCCGCATGTTCTTCCCCTTCATCACTTGGTTCAATAACAGACAAGCTTCGCCTTCAATGTAAGATTTGGCATGTCAATTAAGGAGCACAAGTATAGTACTAAACAAAGACATTAATTTCTGATGAAAGTGGCAAAATATAGGCCAAGAGTTGTGAAATATCCTTATCTTTTTTTTTGAGAACTTATACAGTGGGAGAGGCTCCCACTGTGTTTGTATTACTCAAAATATATAGTACAATGTACACCTCATATTTACAAGGTACTCAACCTCCTCTTTGGGAGAGAGTGTAATCAGACAAAGTTATGGGCAAGCTAAGGGGGTGATAGAGTGTTTACAAAAGAGAGAATGAAGTCTCTCAAGTCTTCTCTAGTTCTATGTTGAAAGAGGGTGAATTCCTGCTTGAATCTATTAAGCCACGAGTGGTAAGTAGGAGGGATGCTTCTGAAGTGCTTGTTATTCCTCTCTTTCCATATGCTCCAAGCTGCCTGAAAAAATATTTCCATAAACATGGATTTGTTCCAATTGTTGATTGCCTGACTAATCCATTGTAACCTGGAGCCGATGTCTTCCGACGTAATCCCTAGTTTGGACCAACAGTTTTTACTGAAAGGGAATTGGAAGATCATGTGTTCCACATCCTCTTCTATTTGTTGATTACATAGCAAGCAGTTGAAGTCATTCCCAATGTTATAGTGCCTCTTCTTGAGAAGTTTAGTCGATCAGAGAGAAGCAACCACCCAAACATCTTGATTTTCAGCATGACCTTCTATTTCAAGAGCCATTGATATGATTTGTGGGCCTTCACATCCCTAAAGTAGAATTTGTAATATCTGTTGGCCTTAAAATCTCTCGATCCCCAACAATACTCCCGTGTGTCATGGGTATGCAAGTCTTCATGGTTACCTACGTGGAGCACCTTTTGTTGTAGATCTTGAACTTCTTCATGTGCTTGCACCAAAAGGGTTAGGTGAAACGTTTCGTGTAGTGAAGTAGATCCCAAGAAATCTCTGACTGGAATATCCTCATTTATTGTGAAGGAGAAGGCCCGCGGGTTTGATTCCACCAGTGTAGTATGTAACCATAGGTCCTTCCACATAAGTACCATGTCTTCCACATGCACATTTTATTTAGATATCCCTCTATAGATTGGGATGAGCTTCAGCACATCCTTCCACCAGAACGATGCACATGGTTCCGACATGTGCGGGATCTTGTGCGTGTAATATGTTGTCCAGATCAAATCCACCTAGGGCAGGTCATGGTGGTTGTAAAATTTATGCAGATATTTGAGAAGGAGAGCCTCACTTTGGATAGGGATATTGATTATGCCAAGTCCACCACTTTGTTTTGGTTGACAAACCATGTCCCAAGCTGCCAATGAGTTACATTTATCCCCTTGCTCAATATTTTTTGTCCAAAGGCACTTTCTTCTTATTTTATCAAGTGTCTCTAATATCTTTGGTGGGAATTTGAGAGTGCAGAGAGTGAAGTGGTGAGAGATGTAATCATCGTGCTGAGGAGTGACAATTTTGCACCGTATGACATCAAGGTTATAGTGTTGGTCATTCTTCGTTCCATCGTGCAAACAAGAGGCATGAGATCTTCAACCGTAGGCTTGGTTATTCCGAGAGGCAGTCCCAAGTAAGTGAAGGGCATAGATTCTACCTTACAGCCAAAGATAGAAGCAATATCATTGTAACAATCGGCATCACAATTAATTGGGATTAAAGTAGAGTTGTGGAAGTTTATCTTTAATCCAATAGAAGCAACATAGTCTGAGAGAATATCCTTGATAGTCCTACCTTGGTTGGGACAAGAGGGTAATATAATGATCATATCATTGGCATATTGGATCACTGGGTAATCATGAAGGTTTTGTCTTTGGAACGGAAGCTGTATTTTGCCTTCTCGGAAAGAGTCATTAATGGCAGCTTGAAGAAGGTCAGCTGTGAGCACAAAAATGAGGGGTGATAAAGGATCACCTTGACGAACACCACATTTGTAGATGAATTGCCGGCCTGGTACACCATTCAAGAGGATTGAGGATTTTCCCGAGGAGAAGATGCATTTGATCCAATCAAGCCACTTGGCATCAAACCCCATGTGTTCCATAATAGTAATCATTGCATCATGCTCGATTGTGTCAAATGCTTTTGCAAAATCTAGTTTTAACAGGACAATATTTTGTTTTGAGGTTTGACACTGATGGATGTACTCGAAAGCCTGGGCCAAACAGTCTTGTATTGATCTTCCTTTGATGAAGCCATATTGATTGCGATGAACAATTTGAAGTACGAGCTTTTGGAGCTGGTTTGCGAGCAGTTTAGTGATAACCTTGAGGCAGCAGTTGAGCAAAGTAATTGGTCTGAAATCAGAAACTGTTTCGGGTGACCAAACTTTGGGTATGAGTGTGATAAATCCCTCATTAATGGTCTCAAGATTAAGTCCACCCTCGTAGAATTGATTGCATAGCTCATAAAAATCCTCTTTAATTATGTGCCAACGTTTTTTTATAAATAAGCCAGTGAATCCATCCAGACCAGGTGCTCTGTCAGCTGGCATTTCCTTGATGACAGCGTCGATTTCATCCTTGGTAAAAGGGAAAGTCAATTGATCCAGACCCTCAACTTTCTTGATGATGCTTTGCAGTTTGAATTTCATTTGAAACTCTCCAAATTTTCTAAGTTGTTCTTTGAACGCTTGGTATATGATTGCCTCTTTACTAGCATGATCTTCTGCCACTTTGTCATCAGAGAGTTTCAGTGTTGGAATTTTGTTGCATATGTATTTTTCTAAGGCCATTGCCTTTAAAAATTTAGGGTCTTCGTCACCCAATTTCACCAATTGAATGGTGCATCTCTTTTGCCAGTATTGTCTTTGGTAGTTCAAAACGCATTAAATGTGTTTCTTTAGAATTTTCGTGAAATTATGTTTTGGAGTAGAGAGGATCCTGATATTTTCAAGGGCATCTAGATTGGCCAGAGCAAGATTAGAGTTTTCAATTTCCACCTTAAGTTTAGAGATACGTTTGCTCCACTTTTTCAACTCATATCTGAGTGTTTTGAACTTTCTGCACAGTAAAGTGGTCGCATTTATATTGGCATGTTTTAATGGTCTTGTCCACACAAATTGAACCAAATCCATAAAACCTGGGTGCTCCGTCCAATAAGACTGAAATCTAAAGATTTTTCTGCGAGGGATGGAGGTTTCAATTTTGACAACACACGGAATATGATCAGAAACTGGTTTCCCTAGTGGCATAACTAGAGTGTTAGGGTAAGATGAAGTCCAGTTTTTAGACATGAGAAACCAGTCTAATTGCTCAAGGAGGGGGTCTATCTACATGATGCTCCAAGTGTAAGAACTTCCCTTAATTGTCAGTTCAATTAATTGCTGAGAGCGGATGATGTCATTAAAAGCAATCATGTCATTAGGATTACCTCCAGGTTTATTTCTGTTATCAGGGCTGTGAATATAATTAAAATCTCCTAGCAACAACCAATCTTCATTGGAGGGGATATTTAGAGTATGAAGCCAATTAGTGTAAGTCACTCTCGGGTCACCCTGACACAGTCCATATATGTTCACCCGGGTCCACTCTTGGGCCGATTGTGTGGAATGGAATTTGATGACAAGAGAAAATTCTTCCTCCATGAGAATTGTTCCAGTAAAAATGGCACTGTTCCAAATGGTGACAATGCCTCCTCAAGCACCATGGGAGGGAATGTACGCAAATTTATCAAATCTTCTTGCGCAACTAGACTTCAGGAACAAGTTATCAATGACAATTTTTTTTGTTTCTTGTAGACAGACGACTGCACAGCCACTGAAGGAGATAGCATTCGAGAGCGCCAAAAGCTTAGGTTGAGAGTTTAAGCCTCTTACATTCTAGCACAAAATATTCCAGCTCGATAAAAGTGCCATGATAAAATAGAGAAAATTAAGAAACAACTGAAATAAAGCGAGGAAATAGCTTAAGCATTGGAGGGTCTGTCCTCACCTTCAGCTATCAGAGCTTCAGAAGTAACTTCTTCTGGCGGAATGGCGCACTTGATGATCCCAATGTGCTGCAACACTTGAACAGGAGTAGGTGGAGGGATGTTGTCCTCTTTTAGTGAGCCAGGAATAGCTTGACCTGCTTGGGAAGTAGCACTAGGGATAATTCTGGGTTTGACTTTGGAAGCTTTAGCCTTGCTGTTAGAAACTAATGGTATCTTGAAACCATCATACTTATTAGAGCGGCTGCTACGACGAACCTCAATGACAGATGCTGGTGCTTTAGCTTTGCCCCTCCTGATTATGGCTTTCCCTGAGCTCATAGCATCACTTGTAATAGAGCCAGTGGAGTCACTTGCATCAGAACCAGCTGAGGTGGTCATTGTATCCAATGAAAGTGTTGTTGCATCTTGAACAAATAAGTCCATCTCATCCAAGATTTCTGTGATGACAACATTGGAGTTGGTAGTCCGTGGTATCACAACGAGATCATTTGTTGGCTGAAGAGGGTTATCTCCAGAGGACAGGGCCCAAGAACTACTACCAGGGATCATCTTAGTGACATATATTGAATCTGCAGTATGTTGGACAGTTCTGGTGGTAGATAGAATAGAGAACTGTCCCTCTTTCTCAGGAATGCTAACATTAAATTGCACTGAATTGTCACAAAATCCAAATCCCGAGCTCCAGGGGTTGTATGCAGCTATAATAGGCCTAATAGCAGCTAGGAGGTAAGTGTTCAGCCTCAATAATGGCACACAGTCATTCAGAAGCAAAGAAGCATAGGTGTTCTCATGAGAAAGCATAGAAAGCTGCAGACCATCATTTGAAATAGACAGTGACATTTCCATGGGTGTTACCTCCTGGGTGGTCACAAGATTGTTGTGAGCAAGGACGTTGGAGCTCATGGCACCTCTTGTCGAGGCATCACAGGAAGGGCCACTGGCAGAAAGAAGCTGGTTGAAGATGATCTAGGGCACCAAAGCATAACCATCTGACAGTGTTGCACTAGAGTCAGCTGCTGAAGATGGAGATTCAGTCATTCCAAGCCGCGGCTGGGCTATCCTACATATTGTTAGTGGGGTGAACTCCATGGTACACCTACAACCCTTCTCCTGCCATCCAAGCCTGAAAATTAAACACCGCAGGTGGTGAGTGCGGAGGAGAAGGAGGCCAGGCCCCCCACTGAGGTTCAAACTAGACATTTGCAGCAGCATTTTGTGCAGCATTATTATTTGCAGCATTCTCCCATTAGCAGCAGCATTTTGTGCAATCCAGTTATGAAGCTGCATCTGATAAGTCTATTCAGCAGTTAAATTGTCCACCATGGGGGGTGTGGAATACCATCCTCTGGAGGAGGATCTTCACCAGCCGGCGGGACATCTGGGATATGAGCATTCCAATCACTTCTCCAAAGCATGGTGATAGCAATAGTCCAGCTTTGCCATGCACCCCCAAGCTGACGCATGACTAGGCTCTTAGGGACAAACATGAGATGGATAACTCTAACTCTGAGCAGAACAAATCGATGATCCCCATAATGATTATGCCACTCAATCAGCTGCCCAAACTTATCCACAGATTTATGCATCTAGTGTTGTGTTTGGTAATCATAGGGAAATCCAATGTAAAGCAACCAGATCTCCGGCCCGAAGGAAGTAACACGCATATTTAGCGCAACATCATGAGGAACGAAGGAAATCACCACATGTTCATCGAACTCATCCTCATCAATCTCAAACGTGGTACCAACTACAACATCTCTCACAACCGTGTTCACAAATCCAAAAATGCCAACACCCAGGGGGTGGTAACTAGCTTCAGTAGGGAAAAACTTGGATTCATGAAGCAAACCTTCAATGATGTGATGGAGCTCGGCCTTCCGGTGGAAGGGGATGACCCTATTGGCTGCAGCGATGGCTAGGATGTCATGGTGCAACGGAGGGACAGGACCGATCACCATATCGTTGCGCGCCCTGCGGTCCGGCGGGCCGAGCTCCACGGTCATCCCCGATGGGAGGTAGGGGATGATGTTGATGGGGATGATGTTGATGGGAAAGTTGTCTATTGCCGGAGTTCTCCGCAAAGGAGCAGGGTATGGTACTGAGGTCGAGATGGAATGTGGAGCGGCGTCCCTTGGGAGTAACTTGGGGACTCAACACCACCTCTTGCTCCTCCGCCTAGTATAGCAGGATGAAGCCACGTGTCCTCCAAAAACAACAAATGTTGCATCGGACGGTTCCAGCCTTCTGCTGGGTTGCGAGGCCAGGGTTGGTAGCTGTGGTAATTGGTATGGTCAAATCGGAATAATGATTTAGTGGCTCTGTGTAATTTGCGTGTGGTTTATTCTTTCCAAAAGATAAATCCTCCTCCCTTGGCAGTGTGTCAGCCATATTGGGTGCAAATCTTTGACAAGGTGGAGAGGGATCATTTCCTACCAAAGATATAGAGGGGTCATTATTAAAATTAGGATGAGCACTTTCCAAAGGACTTTGTGAAATTGCAGAATTCTTGCCCAATAATTGCTCAGCCCAGGATGGTCAGTAGACGTACAGACACGAGTCCTTTTGGGCCTCCAACAGTAGCGATCAACCTTGTAATTAGAGCATTGTTGTGAAGTATGGCCCATTAAGGTGCAAAAATTACAATGAAAGGCCCCCGGGCAGCAAAATGTGAAGTGGGATGTAGAACAAAAAATATAGCATAATGGGCCCATTGGCTGGCTCCCGACCTGAGAATTCATGGGCTTGGAAGATTCTGATATATCCCCCTGTTCACATGTGCATGGCCTATCCCAACAACTCGAACAATATCTACCACGGAAAGAGGCAGCAAGGTGTCCCGTGTCGTTGCATGAGGCGCATAAATTCAGGCGCAAATAAATATAATCCATAGGGGGCACACTGATTAGCTTCGAGATGGTAGCAATATGTTTATCCGAATATGCAAAGCAACGATAGTCCATGATATGCCATAAAATGAAATTCGGGATAGATTGCCAAGATTCCTCCCTAAACCGACAACCTTCAAATGTTGCATTATGTGCCATTACTCCGTCATGATGAATTGATGGGAGGCTACCAAAAGTAATTTTTGTCATTAATGTTGAGGTAATCAGATCCGATGATGGAGCCTTACCAAGAGAATTTTAATTCTGCTGAGCCAAATTTGCAGAAGGGTCCTTAGCCAGAAAAGAGTCCTGAGAAGCTGACTCCGGTCGGGTGGCCATTGTTGACAGTGGTAAAAAAACAAATTTTTTAAGTCGCGCATGGGAGTTGCCATCATGAGACTGACCATTAGCCAAGAACAATAGTTTTGACCTGATAGCAATCGATGACCTAGAAGCAACCTCGGGACTATGAGTGTCGGAATGCCAGAAATTGTCCATTTGCCCTGGTCGCAAGGCGTCAGGGCGATAGAGCTAAAAATGACATATGAAATCTGGCCAAACTCGATCTTTGAGCCCGTAGATAAAATATCCCACTCAATTGGAGGCTACCGAAAACCGATAAGATCTTCCTTGAAGATGGTGCACATTGAGACCAGATGGGAGTCCTCTGATGCAACATTGTAATGCAATGGCTATTGATTCTTCCGAATGAGAGAAAGAAGACGACGACAAGTATACGACCAAGAAAAATTCCTTGGTAGATCCAGATGGAGAGAAATGAACAGGAGATCCAAAACGACGATGCACCTGAGCCGCGACAGCAAGGCCGGGCGAGAAATCCCAGTGTAGTAGGCCTTCCATGATCCCCTAGGGCAGAAGTTGCCATGGCTTGGTGGTGGTGGAGGTGGTGGGAGAGGAGGTCGCCATCATCATCTCGGTAACCCTAGAAAGAACACATTATTACTCTCGCAAAATTATTCACCCCAATTTTTTACTCCGACGATGACCCAAAGGTTGGGTTCGGTCGAGATAATGGTTGAAATATCCTTATCTTACATGAATGGGGTATTACGGTGCACATATAGATTGGAAGTCTTGTCTCCATTTGTGTAGTTCACTAAAATCCAGCAACATTACCATACAAGTAGCACAACATATGAAAGCACACTGCACAATCATGTGAAAGAAGGCTAGTACTGACCTCTCATGGCGCGGAATTCAAACTACTCACAAGAAGATCTGAACCAAATTTGTCAACACGGATAGGAAGTAAGATCTCCTCTTGTGCAGTTCCAATAAGATCAAGAAATCAAGCAATGTTGTCGGCGTGACATTTTGGTTGAACTGCACAAAACACTCTTAAAACAAAAGTGTTTTGTGCAGTGCAACAAAAGGTCACAATAGCAATGAGGTGAAGTAGATAACCCTGTTTACATAGAGGTGCAAAGGAAACAACTAGTGGTCAATAACGGTGGATGACACAGAAGCCAACAAAAAGAAGCACCTAACTTATCTAAATGGGAAAGAAAGCAAGACAGTAGAATTTCTCAAACGGTGGCATTGATTCATACTAATAGAGAGATTATATTAACAATTAACAATAAAATTCGTTAAACATGTAATTTGCTTTTAACTGTTGCATTGCATCAATTTTCCAGCGGCATTATTAGAGGGTGTTTGTTTACAGGGACTTTTTGGTGTAGGACTAAAAAACCTCCCTTTCAGTCCCATCTAAACCAAACAGGAGGGACTTTTAGGGACTAAAAGTGGGCATTTGGGACTAAAGAAAGAAGACCACGAGGGAGAGTCTTTTTGAGACTTTTTCCAACAGTTGCCCCTGCCCCGCATCGCACCTTATCTCTATTTGTTTATTACTAGGGGTAACATGGTCTTTTAGCATGCCATTTTATAACCTCTAGTCGATGTTTAGTCCTTGGAACCAATAAGGTAGGGACTAGGGATGTGACGCCCCGAGACCGTTGCGCCAGGTGTCCTCCAGTTATTCGCTGTCTTTGCCATGTCATTCGCTTGCGTGTTGCATCTTGCCATGTCATCATGTGCATTGCATCATCATGTTTTCGAAACTTGCATCCGTCCCGGTCTCCCCGTTCCTTCTGTTGTCCGTTCTGAGCCCAGACACACTTGCACGCGCCCGCAACACGTCCGAAATATTATTTTATAAGTGTCCGGAAAATGTTCTCGGAATGGGATGAAAGTTGGCGTCCAGTGTTGTTATGTTGTCAGCAGACCGTCTGCCAAGTTTCATCGCATTTAGAGTCCGTTTGTAGCCCAACCGTTAAACTATAGCGGCAATATAGCTGGTCAAACGTCGCACGTTTCGGTCTCCGAAACTGCTGCCGGGCATCTCTCTTCTCTCTCTTTTCTGAGCCCATCAAACCCCTCACCTTCGTTGACCGTTCTAAGACCAACCGGGTTTTCGATTCCGTCTTGTCATACCACACAGTGCATCGACCCTCTCGCCCGTGTCCAAAACTTCCCTGTACCCAAAACCGGACTATCGTTACCGTTGCGTCTGGATCATCCCCAAACATCTTTAAAACATCTTCATTTTATTTATTGGACTCCCTAGCCTATATTTCTCGACCGCCCGATTTCAATAGGAGGGTCCAACCTCAATCGTATTTCCATATATAAGACCACCACCTACCAAATCAAGCCAACCCTAAAACCCAGGGGATTTGTCCCTGCCGCCGCCACCGCACTATCTCCCACCTCGGGATCCTCTCCAATCCAAAAATCCCCCTAGTTTTCAACACAAGAACAACCCACGCCCTCCATCTCGCGCCTGAGGCCTCCCTGCCGTCCTCGGGACCCTACAGCTGTGCGCCTCCTGCCTCGAGCGCCTCCTCAGCGCAGCCTGCACCTTGCCTCATCCACCAAGACCGGCATCGTCCCGCTCCTCTTCTTCCCTTGCTCTCTCTTTCTTCCTCCTTTTCTCTCTCTCACTTCTCGATCTCTCTCTGTCTTGAGAAGAGCACTCCGCCGCCAAGTACCGTAAGTCCTCAAGCTTCGTCGCCGCCGGGAACGAGTCCCTCTGCCCCGGATCTGGTACCGGCCGCGTTCCGGACCTCACCTACGGGCTCCGTCGCCCCGTCAAGTTCCTGAAGCCGTCTTTGCCGGCTGCTGCTTCCTGCATCGCTCTGCGCTTACCGCTACCTTGAGCCACCCGAGGTCTTCCTCCTCGCCGACGCAGCTCCGGCGAGCAGCACCAGGTCGCGGTGCCCCTGCCCTCCATCTCTCCCTTCTGCTCCCTCCTCTCACATCTCTCTCTCTGAACCAGGACGCCACCGCCATGGCCTCCAGCTCCGCCCACACGCCACCTCGCCGGAGAACGCCGTGTGCCCTCTCCTTCCCGTCTCGCGTCGTCCCAGCGCCGCCAAGTCCATCATCGGCCTCCTCCTGCTTCTGCATGCGAGCACGCGAGCAAGATGATTCCCGTGCCAAGTCCCACTCGATTTCCTCTGCCTCGTTGACCAGCAGTGCCATCGCCCTGTTTCCCGTGCACCGAACGAGGAAACTAGCTGCCGTGTTGACTTCGTCCTACATCGCGCTGGCCAGTTGTGTGGCCTGCCAGGCGTGCTAGGCCCAGCTCCCACGCCGGCCCAGCCGCTCCTTTAACTGGCCTGCCTATTCCACTGATCGGGGCTCGGCCCATGGTGAGCAGCACCAGAGCCCCCCTGCACTGTTGGGCTGACCAGATTCGGCCCGCATCATCTTTTTTCCGTTCTGGACGTTTTGGCTAATTATCCAGAGACTGTAGTTTTAGAATTTAGTCCCTCTAGTTCATGCATTTAATAACTAACAAACCATGCATCATATTAAAATAATTAATATATGTAAAATGCTTAGAATTTCATCTAGATTCATAATATCCAACTTTCATGCATGTTTGAAATGTTTAAATTGTTGTTTGTGTTTAATTTCCATATTGCCATGTTAAAGTGATTGGATTCATAACTAATTGACCGTAGCTCCTTTTTAAATAAACTTTATATGTAAATGGGGTAGAAAAATGCATAGGTTAATATGGTGGCAGTACTTTGCATGTTTAACAACTCTAAAATTGTGTATAGGACAGAACAGTACCAAATCCATAATTTGCACATGAGGATTTACTGGAATTGTTGTTTGTTGTTTCCGGCCTCATTTAAACTTGCCTAAATACTTAGATTAATTATGCTTCACCTCTTGCCATGTTTAACAACTTTTAACATTGTTGGGTACATAACCGGGAGTGAACTAAATAATTCATGTGGTGTTTCGTCAATATGCAACTCGTTGCATATTGATCTCCACTTAACTTGTAGTGTTGTTTGTGGATATTGCCATGCCATGCCTCATTAAACCGGACATGCATCATACTAGATTATACATCATGCCATGTTTACGTGATGGTTGTTTACTATGTTATTTGCTCCTTCCCGGTGTTACTTCTTCTTGTTAGTTCTATATACGTCACGTTTGTGGGGATCCGTTCGACTTCGTCCGTTTGTCTTCTTCATGGACTCGTTCTTCTTCCTTGCGGGATCTCACGCAAGATGACCATACCCTCGAAATCACTTCTATCTTTTCTTGCTATTTGTTCGCTCTATCGATTGTCGCGCTACCTACCACTTGTTATATCATGCCTCCCATATTGCCATGCCAAGCCTCTAGCCCTCCTTCCTAGCAAACCGTTGTTTGTCTAAGTTACCGCTTTTGCTCAGCCCCTCTTATAGCGTTGTTATTTGCAGGTGAAGCAGAAGTTTGTTCCATGTTGGAACATGGTTATGTTGGGATATCACAATATCTCTTATTTAATTAGTGCATCTATATACTTGGTAAAGGGTGGAAGGCTCGGCCTTATGCCTGGTGTTTTGTTCCACTCTTGCCGCCCTAGTTTCCGTCATACCAGTGTTATGTTCCTTGATTTTGCGTCCCTTACGCGGTTGGGTGTTATGGGAACCCCTTGACAGTTCACTTTGAATAAAACTCCTCCAGCAAGGCCCAACCTTGGCTTTACATTTGCCTAACAACCTATACCTTTCCCTTGGGAGTAATTAACCTGAGGGTCATCTTTATTCTAACCCCCGGCCAGTGCTTCTCTAAGTGTTGGTCCGAACCGGGCAGCCTGTGGGGCCACCTCGGGGCAACTTGAGGGCTGGTTTTACTTGTAGCTTGACCTATCCGGTGTTGCCCTGAGAACGAGATATGTGCAGCTCCTATCGGGATTGTCGGCACATCGGCCAGCTTTGCTGGTCTTGTTTTACCATTGTCGAAATGTCTTGTAACCGGGATTCTGAGACTGATTGGGTCTTCTCGGGAGAAGGAATATCCTTCGTTGACCGTGAGAGCTTGTGATGGGCTAAGTTGGGACACCCCTACAGGGTTTGAACTTTCGAAAGTCGTGCCCGCAGTTATGTGGCAGATGGGAATTTGTTAATGTCCCATTGTAGAGAAATTGACACTTAACTTAATTAAAATGAATCGACCGCGTGTGTAGCCATGATGGTCTATTTTCGGCAGAGTACGGGAAGTGAACACGGTCTTGTGTTATGCTTGAACGTAAGTAGCTTCAGGATCACTTCTTGATCACTTCTAGCTTCTCGATCATTGAGTTTCTTCTCTTCTCGCTCTTATTTGCGTCTATTAGCCACCATATATGCTTAGTGCTGCAGCTCCACCTCACTACCCTTTCCTACCCATAAGCTTAAATAGTCTTGATCTCGTGGGTGTGAGATTGCTGAGTCCTCGTGACTCACAGATACTTCCAAGCAGTTGTAGGTGCTGATGATACCAGTGCAGGTGATGCTACCGAGCTCAAGTGGGAGCTCGATGAAGATCTTGATCATTGTGTTGTGTCTTTTCCGATTGATCAGTAGTGGAGCCCAGTTGGGACGATCGGGGATCTAACAATTGGGGTTGTCTTCCTTTATTTTGGTTCCATAGTCGGACCTTGATTGTATTCAGGATGATGTATATTTAACATGTATTTGTGTGAAGTGGCAATTGTAAGCCAACTCTTTATCCCTTTCTTATTCAGTACATGGGATTGTGTGAAGATTACCCCTCTCGCAACAAACCTACCATGCGGCTATGCCTCTAAGTCGTGCCCCGACACGTGGGAGATATAGCCACATTGTGGGTGTCACAAGTTGGTATCAGAGCCTTCCCCGACATAGGAGGCCCCTGCTTGATCGAATCGCTGATGTTGTTGAGTCTAGAACAAAATGTTTTGAGTCTTAGGATTATATATATCGGAGAGTAGGATTCTTTTTACTCCTCAGTCCCTTCGTCGCTCTAGTGAGGCCTCTTGACATCGAAGTTTTCACTCTTCTCTCCTCAAATTTCATGAATTTTTTTAGGATCACGCGGGTATCTTGGAATCATTCCAGTACTCTTGTGACGAGAACATTGTTCTTGGTGCCTCCTGACATTTAGGGGTTGTGGCAGTGTTCCGGGGAGTTGAGGTCTGAGGTGTTGTCATCACAATTTTATCGTTGCAGTTCTGGAATACCTGAGTTCGCCGACATCGAAAATCTCTTTTATGCAGTTGTTGGTGAGATAACCTCGATGCCACCTAGTACTGGGGCAGGAGTTCAGGAGTATTGCCATAACTCGTATATCGGATGCTTTTCGAAGGTTGAGGTACATGATTTCCGAAGTTTTCTTGGTTATGTGTTGAAGGATGGATACATCTGGATGTAGGTATTGTTAGTTTGGGTGAGATATTATGCTTCCCCTGTATCCCCAATACCTGATTGCATAACCAGAAAGTTTTGGGAGTTTATAAGTGGGAATTCAAGTAGCTCCTAAAATAATCTTTCCAATAGACACATGATACGATATGGGATCTATCATATGTTTGTTCCGGCTTATTATGCAAGCCAATCCTTTGTTTTGTTTTGAGTTGTGGTATTCGAGTTGCTTAAATGTCAAATGTTGATTTCATACCTTTCCTAAGCGTTGTTCTCATATTTCCATGTGAATACTAATCCTTCTTGTTCATCGAGATTGTCATGCCAATTCTTTTCCAGCCAACGTGCTCCTCTTCAACTGGATCCGAGCATTTTTAACATTTGTAAGATCACCTCTCAGGTTTCCTCAATGTTGTTTGTTTCATCTATTCCCAAGTTGCCTTTGTTTTTCCGCCCACCCACCCTTTTTCTTCAAGGACTCAGAATTTGTAATCAAATATCCATTTTATTCATGTGAAGTCTCTTCATTCTTTTCTTTCAATGTTCTTATCCGTTGATTCACAGGAAGATACTAAGGAAGTTTCAAGTTCATCATTCATCATTCTTTTCTTCTCCGGTAGATTCAATGCAAGAATTAGGTGTTAATCTTATCCCTTTCCTCTTTTCACAATGCTTTCTCATACCGTTGCACTTCTTAATCACTCATCTCTCTCTATTCATATCCGAAGTGCTGAAGATATCTTAGAAGATTCAAGCTTCCATTCTCAATTCGCTCAAGTTGTTTTGAGGACATTATCTCATTCAAGTCAATTAATTCAACCGGTGCAATCTCTCTTTTAAATCGTTCAACGGTGTATCTTTTGAATGGGCCCTAACCCACAGGTCTTTTTCCAGGATGTTACCTGACTCTTCTAATTTTTCTCGGAGTTATCCTCAAATTCTTTAAAAGTTGACATAAGAATGAATTATCATTAGTCATATCTCTTTCTCCAAGATCTTTCAAATTCTTTTCATCGTTGGCTCAACCTCTTCGCTTTTGATTCTCCCGGACTGTCTAAACAATTCATGGTGGTGTTTCTCATCATCATTCTCAACATTTGAAGACCGAAGAAGAGTTCCTCTTAAATTCTTACCTGTTCTTCCAACGATGCAAAGTTCAAGCTCGATGCCATCCTCTCATAATTGTTTTCGATCGTGAGTATTCTTTTCACCCATCCGAAGTAGTTTAGGAGTCTTTCCAGTCTGATTCTCCGGAGGCCATCATTTCGGATTTATTCATTCTTAGCTTTCAGCTCTCATTCTCAAAATCTTACCGGTGCATCGCTCAAGTATTCTCTAGTTAGTTCATGATCTCTTTGTTTCACTTGTATCTAAATTCCCTCAAGTATCTTCATTCATTTTTCCAATTCTACCCAGTGATTTGTGCCTTTGCTACTCTCATTTTCAATTCTTATAGTGGTTCGTTCAAGAGTTCTCTTCCTTGGTTATCATATCAATTCATTCATTCTTTCCAATCCTATCGGTGGTTCGTTGAAGACCTTCCCAAGTTTACGCTATATCTCTCTTAATCCTTTCAACGAGAATAAGTAGTATGCCAAATCCGTTTCTTGTCATCAATTTAAATTGGTTAAGGATATGCATAACGTAATTCTTATTATTGTTTCACCCAAGTGATCTAGTTTCTTCTTTCCAGAGTTGTGCATCGTCCCACATTTCTCGGTTCGAGATGCTTCATCTTTTGTTTTCCAGAGTTTCAAGTTTTTCGCCTTATCTCGTCGTGAAGCTCCATCTAAATCGTTGCAAGGCTTCACCTTGTGTTTTTAACTTCTCTTTCTTTTTATCATCATTTTCTTACCGGAGTTCATCATGGAGGCTCTACATGATGGTTTAGCAAGGATTTAATTCCTTCTCGAAGTGTTCATCGAGATTCTTTTCAGAGGAGCTCAAGTATTCTTCATCTTGCATTCCAAAGTGCAATTCTTTCTATCTTGTCTCTTGCGGTGGTGTTATGTCATTCTTGACAATTTCTTTCATGTTTCATGATTCGCATGTTGTCAGGAATGAGGTATTTAAACCCATCACTTTCTTCCTTGGAGTTATCTTGGTATAGATTTGACCTAAAGCCTTCCCTAAGGAATGTTGCTATTGTGGTACTTATCAATAATCCAAGTTTCCTCCTATTCTCGCGATGAAAGAAGTTTTCATCTCTTCATTGCTCTCAAGCAAGCAATTGATTCCGTTAGTGGCAGAATTTCACCTCATAATTTTGAGACGTTTTCCATAAGCCCACAACAACCTTATTCTTTTGTTGTTTAATTTTCAACAACTCCATTCAATCCTTCTTTCTAAAGAAGCTTTTCAAAGGGATTTTTGTATTCGTGACCCAACTAAGGGCATGAATACAATTGTTCCCTTTTCAAATTCATTGGTGGTAGAAGTTATCATTTTCTTCTACTTTCTTTCTTCCTAACGATCTAGCTTCTATTCTTTCGTTACGGAGGCATTGTGATGTTGCTCTCTTCGACCAATCATCCCATTTTTGGCAAAGATCATGTTCTTTCCTTTGCTTATCCATTCAACCGAAGTGTCGTGCCCTCTTTTCAAGTTCTCCCCATTCTGTCAAGTTTTTGCCTCCCTTCTCAACCGGAGTGCTATCTGAAATCTTTCTTACCCCTTGTGCCATTCTTTCAATAGTTCCGGAGGCAGTGTGTTGTTGATTTCATCAAGTATCCTCTCATCTTGTCAAGGTCATATTCTATGCCTTCCTTTTCCAACCGGAATGTTGTCGTAATTGATCTTTATCGTTCCTTGTACATCTCGTTTCAACCAGAGCGCTTGCATGTACTTCTTATCAATTGTAACACTTTTCTTATGTCTTTCAACCTACAAGGTTCTAGTAAGGTTCCTTGTTCCTCTATTCTAACGAAGTGTTTTTTTCAACTTCGTTCATCTCCGTTGTATTCTTTTCTCGAAATTGTTTGACCACTAAAGGTTCTTTGGTTTCACTTATTTGTCAAAGAAGCAACTTAGTTTTACCTCTTCCTCTTCCGTTTTCTCTCTGGTGCTATCCTTAGATCTCGGGACGAGATCCTCTTGTACTGGTGGAGTGTTGTGATGCCCCGAGACCATTGCGCCAGGTGTCCTCCAGTTATTCGCTGTCTTTGCCATGTCATTTGCTTGCATGTTGCATCTTGCCATGTCATCATGTGCATTGCATCATCATGTTTTCAAAACTTGCATCCGTCCCGGTCTACCCGTTCCTTCTGCTGTCCGTTTCTGAGCCCAGACACACTTGCACACGCCCGCGGCACGTACGAAATATTATTTTATAAGTGTCCGGAAAATGTTCTCGGAATGGGATGAAAGTTGGCATCCGGTGTTGTTATGTTGTCAGTAGACCACCTGCCATGTTTCATTGCATTTAGAGTCCGTTTTATAGCCCAACCGTTAAACTATAGCGGCAATATAGCCGGTCAAACGTCGGACGTTTCAGTCTCTGAAACTACCGTCGGGCATCTCTCTTCTCTCTCTTTTCTGAGCCCATCAAACCCCTCACCTTCGTTGGACGTTACGAGACCAACTGGGTTTTCGATTCCCTCTTGTCATACCACCTAATCCCTCTTTGTACAGCGCATCGACCCTCTCGCCCGTGTCTGAAACTTCCCCGCACCCGAAACCGGACTATCTTTACCATTGCGTCCAGATCATCCCCAAACATCTATAAAACATCTTCGTTTTATTTATTGGACTCCCTAGCCTATTTTTCTCGACTGCTCGATTTCGATCGGAGGGTCCAACCTCAATCCAATTTCCATATATAAGACCACCACCTACCAAATCAAGCCAACCCTAAAATCCAGGGGATTTGTCCCTGCCGCCGCCGCACTATCTCCCACCTCGGGATCCTCCCAATCCAAACCCCCCCTCGTTTTCAACACCAGAACAACCCACGCCCTCCATCTCGCGCCTGAGGCCTCCCTGCCGACCTCGGGACCCTGCAACCGTGCGCCTCCTACCTCGAGCGCCTCCTCGTCGCCGCCTGCACCTCGCCTCATCCACCAGGACCGGCCTCGTCCCGCTCCTCTTGTTCCCATGCTCTCTCTTTCTTCCTCCTTTTCTCTCTCTCACTTCTCGATCTCTCTCTTTCTTGATCAGAGCACTCCGCCGCCAAGGATGCCAAGTCCTCAAGCTCCGTCGCCGCCGGGAATGAGTCCCTCCGCCCCATATCTGGCGCCGGCCGCGTCCCGAACATCACCTACGGCTCCGTTGCCCCGCCAAATTCCTGAAGTCGTCTTTGCCTGCTGCTTCCTGCATCACCCCATGCTCTCCGCTGCCTTGAGCCACTCGAGGTCTTCCTCCTCGCCGACGCTGCTCCGACGAGCAGCACCAGGTCACGGTGCCCCTACCCTCCATCTCTCCCTTCTGCTCCCTCTTCTCACATCTCTCTCTCTCTCTGAACCAGGATGCCGCCGCCATGGCCTCCAGCTCCGCCCACGTGCCATCTCGTCGGAGAACGCCGTGTGCCCTCTCCTTCCCGTCTTCGCGTCGCCCCAGCGCCGCCAAGTCCATCGCGGGCCTCCTCCTGCTTCTGCGTGCGAGCACACGAGGAAGATGACTCCCTTGCCAAGTCCTGCTCGATTCCTCTGCCATGTTGACTAGCAGCGCCATTGCCCTGTCTCCCCTGCATCGAACGAGGAAACTAGCTGCCGCGTTGACCCCTTCCTCCACCGCGCTGGCCAGTTGCGTGGCCTGCCAAGCGTGCTAGGCCCAGCTCCCACACCAGCCTAGCCGCTCCTTTGACTAGCCTGCCTATTCCACTGATCGGGCCCCGGCCCATGGTGAGCAGCACCCGAGCCCCCCTGCACTGTTGGGCTGACCAGATTCGGCCCGTATCATTTTTTCCGTTCTGGACCTTTTGGCTAATTATCCAGAGACTGTAGTTTTACAGTTTAATCCCTCTAGTTCATGCATTTAATAACTAACAAACCATGCATCATATTAAAATAATTAATATATGTAAAATGCTTAGAATTTCATCTAGATTCAGAATACCCAACTTTCATGCATGTTTGAAATGTTTAAATTGTTGTTTGTGTTTAATTTCCATATTGCCATGTTAAAATGATTTAATTCATAACTAATTAACTATAGCTCCTTTTTAAATAAAGTTTATATGTAAATGGGGTAGAAAAATGCATAGGTTAACATGGTGGCAGTACTTTGCATGTTTAACAACTCTAAAATTGTGTATAGGGAAGAACAGTACCAAATCCATAATTTGCACATGAGGATTTACCGGAATTGTTGTTTGTTGTTTCCAGCCTCATTTAAACTTGCCTAAATACTTAGTTTAATTATGCTTCACCTCTTGCCATGTTTAACAACTTTTAATATTGCTGGGTACATAACCGGGAGTGAACTAAATAATTCATGTGGTGTTTTGTCAATATGCAACTCGTTGCATATTGATCTCCACTTAACTTGTAGTGTTGTTTGTGCATATTGCCATGCCATGCCTCATTAAACCGGACATGCATCATATTTGATTGTGCATCATGCCATGTTTATGTGATGGTTGTTTACTATGTTGTTTGCTCCTTCCCGGTGTTGCTTCTTCTTATTAGTTCCGGTAACGTCGCATTTGTGGGGATCCGTTCGACTTCGTCCGTTTGTCTTCTTCATGGACTTGTTCTTCTTCCTTGCGGGATCTCACGCAAGATGACCATACCCTCAAAATCACTTCTATCTTTGCTTACTAGCTGTGCGCTCTATGGCTTGTCGCGTTACTTACCGCTTGTTATATCATGCCTCCCATATTGCCATGTCAAGCCTCTAACCCTCCTTCCTAGCAAACCGTTGTTTGGCTAAGTTACCGCTTTTGCTCAGCCCCTCTTGTAGCGTTGTTAGTTGCAGGTGAAGCTGAAGTTTGTTCCATGTTGGAACATGGTTATGTTGGGATATCACAATATCTCTTATTTAATTAGTGCATCTATATACTTGGTAAAGGGTGGAAGGCTCGGCCTTATGCCTGGTGTTTTTGTTCCACTCTTGCCACCCTAGTTTTTGTCATACCGGTGTTATGTTCCTTGATTTTGCGTCCCTTACGCGGTTGGGTGTTATGGAAACCCCTTGACAGTTCGCTTTGAATAAAACTCCTCCAGCAAGGCCCAACCTTGGCTTTACATTTTCCTAACAACCTATACCTTTCCCTTGGTAGTAATTAACCTGAGGGTCATCTTTATTCTAACCCCCAGCCAGTGCTTCTCTAAGTGTTTCTCCGAACCGGGCAGCCTGCGGGGCCACCTCGGGGTAACTTGAGGGCTGGTTTTACTCATAGCTTGACCTATCCGGTGTTGCCCTGAGAATGAGATATGTGCAGCTCCTATCGGGATTGTCGGAACATCGGGCGGCTTTGCTAGTCTTGTTTTACCATTGTAAAAATATCTTTCGTTGACCATGAGAGTTTGTGATGGGCTAAGTTGGGACACCCCTGCAGGGTTTGAACTTTCAAAAGCCATGCCCGCGGTTATGTGGCAGATGGGAATTTGTTAATGTCTGGTTGTAGAGAACTTGATACCTAACTTAATTAAAATGAATCAACCGCGTGTGTAGTCGTGATGGTCTCTTTTCGGCGGAGTCCGGGAAGTGAACACGGTCTTGTGTTATGCTTGAACGTAAGTAGCTTCAGGATCACTTCTTGATCACTTCTAGCTTCTCGATCGTTGAGTTGCTTCTCGTCTCGCTCTTATTTGCGTATGTTAGCCACCATATATGCTTAGTGCTGCAGCTCCACCTCACTACCCGTTCCTACCCATAAGCTTAAATAGTCTTGATCTCGCGGGTGTCAGATTGCTGGGTCCTCGTGACTCACAGATACTTCCAAACAGTTGCAGGTGCCGATGATACCAGTGCAGGTGATGCTACCGAGCTCATGTGGGAGCTCGATGAAGATCTTGATCGTTGTGTTGTGTCTTTTCCGGTTGATCAGTAGTGGAGCCCAGTTGGGACGATCAGGGATCTAGCAATTGGGATTGTATTCCTTTACTTTGGTTCCGTAGTCGGACCTTGATTGTATTCAGGATAATGTATGTTTAACATGTATTTGTGTGAAGTGGCGATTGTAAGCCAACTCTTTATCCCTTTCTTATTCAGTACATGGGATTGTGTGATGATTACCACTCTTGCGACAAACCTACCATGAGGCTATGCCTCTAAGTCGTGCCCCGACACGTGGGAGATATAGCCGCATTGTGGGTGTCACAAGGGACTTTTTAGTTGGGACTAAAAAAAGTCCTAGGACTTTTTAACCAAACAGGGTCTTAGATTAACAATAACTAAAGAGTTGCAAGGGACAGTGGACGCACCAACACCATGTGCATCTACCGATGTATGAAGGGGTGATGCACAATCTGTTGCAACAAAGAACAAACAACCAAGGAGCATATTTGTGTTGGTCCTAGTTTTGTTATCTTTAGACACCTTTCCCAATGTGAGCGCAGCAAATCTAGTCCTGCTCAAACTCTACAGCCTTGCCCCCCAAAACAAAAAAGATCAGTTCATTACAGATGTGTGTACTGCGTTTGTCATTGTTTTCCCTTTTTGACCAACGTAGGTGTTGGATAGCCAGTATGTACTAGTACTTTCCCCCTTCCATTCCTCTTTGAACCACGTCCTAGATTCATGCTATACAACATTCCCCCCCTACTTCACCCCCTTTCCTCTTTGAGCCACGTCCTAGATTCATGCCATACAACTTTCACCACTACTTTCCCCCCTTCCTTTCCCTTTTGAACCACATCCTAGATTCATGTGTCACGCCCAATATGCGACTCTATCCTAAAGAGACTCAAAGGTCCCACCAAGGATAGAACCGCATATTGACACGCTTTTGGAAGGTGGATATCATCACATCAAACCATTACATAATAGATGGGGATACATACAAAAGGCATACAATTCCACAACAATACATCAATACATCATACAATCAAACATCGCTCTCACGTCATGAACATCGCATTACCTATACCTACAACTGTTGGTGTAGTAATCTGTAAGCCACGAGGACTCTACAATCCCATAACCATGGGTATCAAGACTAGCAAAGCTTAATGGGTGTGGAAAGGATAAGTGGTGAGGTTGCAGCAGCGACTAAGCAATGTATGGTGGCTAACTTACGAGTACACGAGTAAGATGAGAAACTACGCAAACGGTCGCAAACTAGTAATGATCAAGAAGTGATCCTGAACTACTTATGTTCAAACATAACCCAACTGTGTTCTACTCTCGAACTTCCCCGAAAAGAGGCAGCCACGGTTACGCACGCGCTTGGTGTATTTTAGTTGAGTTTACTTCGAGTCCTCTACAACCGGATATTAACAAATTCCCATCTGCCACATAACCACAGACACGACTCTCGAAAGTTTAAATCCTGCGGGGGTGTCCCAACTTACCCCATGACAAGCTCACGATCCGCGGAGACAATGCTCCATCGCGGGACCCTCCGATCAGACTCGGAATCCCGGTGCACAAGACATTTCAACATTGGTAAAATTAGTCCAGCAAGACTTCCTAGCGTGCCGACACCCTGATAATAGCCGCGCGTATCTCGTCTCAGGCAACATCTGGATGGGTCATCCTACAGGTATATACCAAATACCTTGGGTTTCCCCGAGGCGGCCCCACAGTCTGCCCAGCTTGGACCAACACTCATGAGGAGCACTAGCCCGGGTTGTTGATTAAGTCGACGGGGGCTGGCAAGTCCCTATGCAAGTTTTAGTTGTTATTAGGAAAATGGTAAAACCAATGTTAGGCCTTGCTAGAAGAGTTTTATTCAAAGCGAACTGTCAAGAGGGGACCATAAACCCTCACCGTGTTAGGGATGCAAAATCAAGGAACATAACACCGGTATGAGGGAAACTAGGGCGGCAAGAGTGGAACAAAACACCAGGCATAAGGCCGAGCCTTCCACCCTTTACCAAGTATATAGATGCATTAATTAAATAAGAGATATTGTGATATCCCATGATATCCATCTCCTAACATGGAACAACCTGCAACTAGCAATGCTATAAGAGGGGCTGAGCAAAGCGGTAACATAGCCAAACAATGGTTTGCTAGGAAGGGGGAAAAGGTTGGAGGCTATCATGGCAATTTGGGAGGCTTTATAAACAAGTGGTAGGTGATACATCTCCGTCGTATCTATAATTTTTGATTCTTCCATGCCAATATTATTCAACTTTCATATACTTTTTGGCAACTTTTTATATTATTTTTGGGACTAACATATTGATCCAGTGCCCAGTGCCAGTTCCTGTCTGTTGCATGTTTTTGGTTTTGCAGAATATCCATATCAAACGGAGTCCAAACGGGATAAAAACGGACGGAGCTTATTTTTGGAAAATATGGAAAATTCAGAAGGAAAATCAACACGAACCAGTGCCCGAGGTGGTCACGAGGCAGGGGGTGCGCCCCCCTAGGGCGCGCCCCCTACCCTCGTGAGCCCACCGTAAGGCGGTTGACGCTCTTCTTTTGCCGCAAGAAAGCTAATATTTGGAAAAAAAATCACAGCGCAGGTTTCAGGCCAATCGGAGTTATGGATCTCCATATATATACGAAACGGTGAAACAGAGCCAGAACAGAACGGAGAAACAGAGATAAACAGAGAGATAGATCCAATCTCGGAGGGGCTCTTGCCCCTCCCATGCCATGGAGGCCAAGGACCAGAGGGGAAACCCTTCTCCCATCTAGGGAGGAGGTCAAGGAAGAAGAGGAAGAAGGGGGCCCCTCTCCCCCTCTCATCCGGTGGCGCCGGAACGCCGTCGTGGCCATCATCATCATCACCGCGATCTTCACCAACACCTCTGCCATCTTCACCAACATCTCCATCACCTTCCCCCCTCTATCTACAGCGGTCCACTCTCCCGCAACCCGTTGTACCCTCTACTTGAACATGGTGCTTTATGCCTCATTTATTATCCAATGATGTGTTGCCATCCTATGATGTCTGAGTAGATCTTCGTTGTCCTATCGGTGGTTGATGAATTGCTATGATTGATTTAATTTGCTTGTGGTTATGTTGCTGTCCTTTGGTGCCCATCATATGAGTGCGTGCGTGGGTCACACCATAGGGTTAGTTGTATGTTGATAGGACTATGTATTGGAGGGCAAGAGTGACACAAGCTTCAACCTAGCATAGAAATTGATGCATACGGGATTGAAGGGGGACCAATATATCTTAATTCTATGGTTGGGTTTTACCTTAATGAACATTAGTAGTTGCAGATGCTTGCTAATAGTTCCAATCATAAGTCCATAGAATTCCAAGTCAGGGATGACATGCTAGCAGTGGCCTCTCCCACATGATACTTGCTATTGGTCTAGTAAAGTAGTCAATTTCTTAAGGGGCAATTTCGCAACTCCTACCACCACTTTTACACACTCGCTATATTTACTTTATTGTTTCTTTATCTAAACAGCCCGTAGTTTTATTTTCGTGCTCTTTACTTTCTTGCAAGCCTTTCCGAAAACACCTACAAAGTACTTCTAGTTTCATACTTGTTCTAGGTAAAGCGAACGTCAAGCATGCGTAGAGTTGTATCGGTGGTCGATAGAACTTGAGGGAATATTTGTTCTACATTTAGCTCCTCGTTTGGTTCGACACTCTTACTTACCAAAAACTGTTGCGATCCCCTATACTTGGGGGTTATCAAGACCTTTTTCTGGCGCCATTGCCGGGGAGCAATAGCATGGGGTGAATATTCTCGTGTGTGCTTGTTTGCTTTATCACTAAGTAATTTTTATTTTCTGTTCTTAGTTGTTTCCTATCTTCAGTTATGGGTAGGAAACGCAAAATACCAAAAAAATAGTTGTACCTACTGAACCAATGGTTGAAGAACCAATCAAAATCTATCGCACTGCTGAAGCTTATTACTTGGACCATCTTCGATCCCTATGTGCTCATGCTGAAACCCCAACTAGCTTAGTTGATGGCAAATCTTTAGATGAGCATGCTTGTTATGTGCGACACCGTATATCTGAAAAAGGGAAATTATTATGGATTCAAATTCAACGTTTGCAATGATATGCTTGGAATTTATGTGAATTATATGATTTTACTTGTTGTTCTGAAAACCCTAAGAAACACCTTCCCTACCAATGTGAGTTTATTGATAATGGAATCTTATCTTCATATTCTAAGGGTGTTTATAATTACTATGATGTTCAACAAATTGAAGAATTTGTTGCTTTTGAGGGTGCTTATAATTAAATATGAAATTATGCTATACTTAAATATTGCTATGATAATTAGGCTTCTAATACCTATGTTAAACAATATATTAAGAAAGTCTCCGCTGTCCAAGAAGAGACTAATATTTTGCAGGAATCTATGGAAGAAGAAGTTGATGACACTGTGAGCTCATTGGATGAAAAAGATGAGGAGGAGAGCGAAGAACAGAAGGAGGAAGAGCGGATTGATCACCCGTGCCCACCTTCTAATGAGAGTAACTCTTCAACTCATACATTGTTTAATTTCCCTTCTTGCTTACCGAAGGATGATTGCTATGATGACTGTTATGATCCCATTGATTCTCTTGAAATATCCCTTTTTGATGATGCTTGCTATGCTTGTGGCCAAGATGCTAATATGAATGATTCTTATGGAGATTAACTTGCTATAGTTCCTTATGTTAAACATGAAATTGTTGCTATTGCACCCACACATGATAGTCCTATTATCTTTTTGAATTCTCCAAACTACACTATATCGGAGAAGTTTGCTCTTATTAAGGAATATATTGATGGGTTGCCTTTTACCGATGCACATGATGATTTTGATAGATATAATATGCATGTGCTTGCTGCTCCTACTTGCAATTATTATGAGAGAGGAACTATATCTCCACCTCTCTATGTTTCCAATACGATAAAATTGCAAGAAACTGTTTATACTATGCATTGGCCTTTACTAGGTGTGCATGAATTGTTCTTTTATGACACGCCGATGCATAGGAAGAGAGTTAGACTTCGTTGTTGCTTGATATATGTTGCTTTGTGCTCACTACTAAATTACAAATCATTGTTGATTCAAATTGGCTTTGATATACCTTGGGATCCGGGTGGATTCACTACTTGAGCACTACATGCCTAGCTTAATGGCTTTAAAGAAAGCGCTGCCAGGGAGACAACCCGGAAGTTTTATAGAGTCATTTATTTCTGTTGAGTGCTTTTATATAGTTTAAAAACAACAAAAATAAAGAGGGGAACCCAAAACTTTTTCAAAAAGGAAAGTGAAAGTGATAGAGACGAGCATTGTGAAAATTGGGGACGTCCTTGAACTTTGTTCATGCCCATGGGAACTTTGTGAATCTTAATTACAGAAACTTTTCAAAAAATTATCCCCTTGTACAATTCCATTGTATTATAAAAATAATGTGCCAAGGTTTGCCTTTAGGATGTTTACATTTGCTTGATGGTTTGTACGGTGCAGGACAGAAACTTCGGCTGTAGTGCGCGATTTTACATTTTTAGCTGGAACGTCAAATCGTTCTGATTATTTTTGCACTGTATTCCTATAGAAATTGTCTATTTTTCCTAATTTTTGTAGAATTTTTCAAGTATCATAAGTATGGTGAATGTTCGGATTATTACAGACTGTTCTGTTTTAGACAGATTCTGTTTTTGATGCATAGTTTGCTTGTTTTGATGAACCTATCAATCTATATCAGTGGATTAAGCCATGAAAAAGTTATATTACAGTAGACACAATGAAAAAACAAAATATTAATTGGTTTGCAACAATACTTAGAGTAGTGATTTGCTTTATTATACTAACGGATCTTACCGAGTTTTCTGTTGAAGTTTTGTGTGGATGAAGTGTTCGATGATTGAGAAGGTTTCGATGTGAGAAGAAGGAAGAGAGGCAAGAGCTTAAGATTGGGCATACCCAAGGCACCCCAAGTAAATATTCAAGGAGACTCAAGAGTCTAAGCTTGGGGATGCTGAGAAGGCATCCCCTCTTTCTTCAACAAGTATCGGTGTGTTTTCGGATTCGTTTCATTCATGCGATATGTGCAATCTTGGAGCGTCTTTTGCATTTAGTTTTTCTTTTTCTTTTTATGCACCATGCTGGTATGAGATAGTCCTTGGTTGATTTATAGAATGCTCATTGCACTTCACTCATATCTTTGTTCTAGATATCGAGTTGTAATATCGAGTTGTAAGTAAATAAAAGTGTGATGATCATCATTATTAGAGCATTGCCCCAGTGAGGAAAGGATGATGGAGACTATGATTCCCGCATAAGTCAGGATGAGACTCCGGACCTTACAAAGAAATAAAAGAGGCCAAAGAAGCCCAAATAAAAAAAATAGGCCAAAGAAGCCCACCAAAAAATAAAAAAAACAAAAAAACAAAAAAACGAGAGAAAAAGAGAGAAGGGGCAGTGCTACTATCCTTTTTCCACACTTGTGCTTCAAAGTAGCACCATGTTCTTCATATAGAGAGTCTCTTGAGTTATCACTTTCATATACTAGTGGGAATTTTAATTATAGAACTTGTCTTGTATATTCCAACGATGGGCTTCCTCAAATGCCCTAGGTATTCATGAGCAAGCAAGTTGGATGCACACCCACTTAGTTTTAGTCTGAGCTTTCACATACTTATAGCTCTAGTGCATCCGTTGCATGGCAATCCCTACTCCTCACATTGATATCTATTAATGGGCATCTCCATAGCCCGTTGATACGCCTAGTTGATGTGAGACTACCTTCTCCTTTTTGTCTTCTCCACCATCATATTCTATTCCACCTATAGTGCTATGTCCATGGCTCACGCTCATGTATTGCGTGAAATTTGAAAAGGTTTGAGAACATCAAAAGTATGAAACAATTGCTTGGCTTGTCATCGGGGTTGTGCATGATGTGAATATTTTGTGTGGTGAAGATGGAGCATAGCCAGACTATATGATTTTGTAGGGAGAACTTTCTTTGGCC